>NC_051176.1:112778595-112823594 GCF_013339695.2 Rhipicephalus sanguineus | reverse complement strand
GCCCGGTTCGAACTTCGTTCCATCCTGAAATTTTTTTCTTATTTCGTTTTTTTCTTATATTTCGATTGATAGTGGTACGGACACCGGCGGCGGTGGACAACTACAGCGCCAAAGACGGCCACTGAAGTGATCTCATAACATCTTTCGCTGTAAAATTAGTATGCGATACAAGAAAGTTGGCATATGCTTTGATTCAGTGTTTCTCAGGGCCACAGCGATGTCATGAACAGCTCTGAATGATTGCCAGTAAAGTTTTTATACGTCAACGATCATACTTGTACTCGTAAATATTCAGTGCATGCGCGCGTGTGTAATTAATGAACCAGATGTGTTGTGCCCCGTGACCGCTAGTCGCCCCTTCCTAATCTTACTACGCTTTTCTGTATGACAATACAGTACTGCGGCGAAAGTAACTTAAGCGTTTGCACACCATGGATAGAGGCCAAGCTCCATCACCAAGACCGTCCGGTTTGTCTCTTGGGGTTTTCGTAGACGTTTCATGGGACTTCATGACGGACCCGCAGCCCAAGTTTCAGTCTTGTTCCATAGAACGGCTCAATGCGAGGACATGGCTAGCATTGACGCGACAGGCACGTGTTAACACAGTACAAAGACGCTGCTGCCTCGAGCAGAGGAGCACGCGTCAACACGTCAAAAAAAAAAAAAAGCGCGGCGTCAGCGTCATCCGTAATCTAAACGCGAAGGCGCATAAACGCATCCAAGATTCGCGCGCACTATCTCGGAGGCAACGACGTACCGTGGATGGTCGCTCAGCGCGCATGCCCGCGCACGCGCGTGACGGTCGCCGCCTTCCGTAAACAGCACGCGCGTGCGCCTTGGGCCTGGACCACAGAAAATTTAGTATCCCACCAAATTCGTACGAAACGTGATCGTATCTCCGAGGTTTTACGTATATATTTTTCGTTATACTCTAGAACTGTCTAGCCTTTACCCATCTGAAGGAATTCACAACACGCCAGAAAATTAGCAGAACATGTACTGAGACTTTTCTAACATTAGTTCGTTAAAGTTTGCAAAATTTTTGAGCACAACTCGCTGAAGGTTAAATTGTAGCACAAAAGCAGGAGACAGAATGATGTCGCAAAGAGATAAGTAGAGGAGAGAGGCAAGACAAGGCAGGCCGATTAAGGTCCCTCCATAATTTTTAAGGTAGCGACATCTGCCGCGCGCGCCACCTAGAAGTTCCTGTAGCAGACGACGCCCAGGTTAAAGCACGGCATTCAGCTGGTGGAAAAATATCTGCACATGCTAGGAAATAAAAGCTACTGACGCCTGACTGTAATGAAGGCCGAAATAAGGCCCCAAAATGCTAAAGATGTGCCTTTATTTCAAATAAACATTGAAAAAAGAGAGCGGAAAAAATGTTTCATCGCCTACGTTTGGCATTTTACATCTCGTTTATTCGCGCTCGTATTACATGCATTGGAAACGACTTTCTCAACATGTTGTAAAACGAAGTTAACAACGCGCGCAGAGATAGAAAAGTCTAACAGTAGAACTCACTGCCGAAATTTATGAACTTTTATCGCTATAACAATAATAATAATTGCTGGGGTTTACGTGCCAAAACCACGAATATGAGTAAGAGGCACGCCGTAGTGGACTGCTCCTGTAATTTCGCGACTACCTGGGATTCTATTACGTGCACTGAATACGCGCCGTACACGAGCCTCTAGCATTTTCGCCTCCATCGAAAATGCGACCGCCGAGGCCGGGATCGAACGCGTCTTTCCGGTCAGCAGCCGAGCACCGTAACCGCAGTAACTGTCATACCACGGCGGCGGACAAATTTTGATCGCGTGCAACACAATGCGGATATCTGTCGGCGAGTTAGTGCGCTTCCCTCGCTTTATTTACTTGCATGCTAGTTCGTACTGCATGACCTCGTCAGCGGGTTCATAAAGCACTAGAATGAATAATCTCGACAAATGTGGGCCATCAAACCAGCGCGCACGAATAAAATGCTATGCAGCTCGGCACATGCACGCGTATGCTTTTACTTGCGCCTTTGTGTCGCGTTACTTACCTCGCATAGTCGTGCAGTGGCCGACGGTTCGAAGTGTTTTCCGTCCAATTCTGTGCAAACACACTTTTCGGTTAGGTTCTGTTTGCCCCGCGGGATGCAAAATAACTTCTTGCCGTCTTCCGTCCGGTTTCGGCACCCAAACGCGCAGCAACAAGGCATATCGGACTTTCCAGAACGAAATCACCGCACAACGTGCATAGCGGAACAGGCGAAGCGAGCGCTCTCTCCCGGGCGCGGGAACCTTCATGGCGGGGCAAGGTCACGTGTCACAGATCAGACTATCGCGGGCGCGTCGGCTCATGAAAGCTTTTCGATACTTTGAATTTATTGAGGGACTTTAAGGCCGATGAGTCCGAGTGAAACGAACGAAATGACAAGGCGTGAAAATAGCAGTGCAAGAGGGGAAGGGAGCCAGCACCGAAGGCCCAGTACCTGTCCTTCGCTTCATTACAGCTGTTTCGTTTTTAGTGCAAGTCCTGCAAAACAGAGCGCATGCGCACTTGCGCTGGCGTAGTGCTGATATAAAGGGTAGAGATTCATGGATCATTGCTAACCACCACAGAAATCAGGTCGCATTACACATTTCAGACTAAAATGAGCCCGAATAAAATAATTATATCACGGGTTTAACGTCCCGAGAACACGATATGATACGACGGACGCCGTAGTGGAGGGCTGCGCACTCCAATACAGCGTCCGTCCATCATAATCAAATCTAAGAACGCGGGCCTCAGACATTTTCGCCTCCATCGAAATTGGAGCCGCGTGGCCGGGATTCGAAATGATCCAAACTACAAGGGTTTTAAAGGGCAGAAAAAAATCAAGCACTTTCAATGGCCTTAAAATGTACTTTACAAATTCAATTGTTTTAAATGCGAATGCATTTCTTAGTCGGGCTATGTAAGGCATCCTGCTTGTCCGCGCGCCTCTCCGCTCTCACTCCCTCTTCCATAGCAACAGCTGCGGCGTGCGCGCGCTTATCCTCGCCCCTAGCAACCGGAGCAGGTGGTGCGGGCGGAGTAGCGGAGAGGGAGTGGAGAGGAAGCCGCTCTGGCGTGTGAGGGCGCTCGCATCGTGGGAGCTAAAGGGCACAGCCGTATAGACGATTTTCAGCAGCTGGTTCGTTCACTCAAACTAGATGGCGCCACTGTACCGTGGCCGTCCCCCTACCATGCCGTCCCATGGCCATCCCTCTGCCGTGGCCTTTGGGAGCGCTGCTCAATATGTCTCTGTCCGCGTCGCGTCGTCTGCTCGGCATTCCTATAGCGTCTGCGCGGCGCGCGATTAAAAGTGAGCAGACGGCAGCGGCGGTAAAGTAAACATGACGGCACCTGTGTATGCAGTTTCCTTCCGCCTCGAATTTATCACGTCGTTGTCCTGCGCTGTGTGGCCCGTACGTTCAAAACCTACACATTTTATTTGCTTTATATTCGCGTCCTGAAGCTTCGAGAGCAATGTACTCGTCAGTATTTTGCAGTGTTTCCAAGATTCATTCTCATATTGTCGGAGACCAGGCTTAGCAGGCATGGCTAAATAACACAGCTGATCGCAATAATAAAGACAAAGCATACCTGACGCTTCCCCAGCGTGAGCCGACACAAAGCGATGGCCTATTTCGCACATTTATTTATTGCTGTGAGTACAGTGAGCGAGTAGCAAGCGCGAGTTCAGTTCGAAGCGGGCGGACGCGTCTGCATGGGTGCTGCCATGTTGGCTTGTAACTCCAGCTACTGGCGGTTGCTAATACAACAATTAAAGGCATACGCCATAATTACGAAGTAGATTAGATATCGCTTTTGTTGTGGCGAATACGCACCAAACAAACAGAAATGTCGCGACGTTATCAAAGTTGAGGCGATTACATGTAGAACTATGTTTTGCTGCGCAGGCATGTGACTTGCTTACACCCTGCTGCAACCAGCTTGTGTGGTACGGCCACAGCCGCTTCGCTGGCCCCATGCGTTGGCTTGGGCAGCTGGCTGGGGGAAGGCCAGTTACGACCACGTGATCAAATATGGCAGCGCCCGTGCACCGCTGCGGAAAATCGTCTATACATCCATCCATCCATCCATCCATCCATCGGCGGAGCTCCGCGTGTGTGGAGAGAGTGTAGGAGAGGGTAGGTGCAGTGTTCGCCGCTCCCTCTCTCGCCGTTCGCTCTCTCTCCTCCCAGCGCCACCGCCTCAATGCAGTGCGTTTGAAACGCGTTTGTAGCGTTTGTGCTGCCTTGGAACAGCCTGAAAACAGCGCGTTCTAAACGCGTTTGTGCTGCATTGAAGGCGGTGGCAACGTCCCTGAGGTGATTGCGAACGCACGTAGGAAGCGTTCGTTGAAAGAGGCGCCCAAAAGGGAGACACGTGAGCGCGTCGATGTGTCCAGCTTTACGCCATTAAATTACTACGCCGTGTACTCTCGGCGCAAGAAATGCATTCGCATTCCCCACGATTCCCTTCGGGGAGGTGGGGGCATTATTTTTTAAGTGTTCAAATGACTTGCACGCACCTAGGACTTGGACAGAGTGGCATGCACGTTTTTCTTCGCCATGTACTGCCAAGATGAGTGAGCTTGTCGATACACAATGATTGACTATAGCCGGATTCATCTTTAGAAGTCTGCGGTATTTCTCTTCAAAGGCGGATGCACACAAGTTTGCACCATGGGTGCGCACTCCTTACTGACGTGATGAACCGGAAGGCCAGTGACCCAGCCTGGGGGAACATTGCCGAGAGCACGAGCCGGACCATTTCTTCAGTCACGGAGGCGATCGGCTGCCGCGCTTCAGTCGTCTGGGCCTCTCCGGATTTCTTAAGCTGTATTCGACTATAGGTAGGATAGCCGTCATAGAAATTAATTTCTCCTAATACCAAGCACTTCATGTATTTAATTGACTGCATGTCACTATTTTCATTTTTAGCTTACACTGCCGACGGCATAATCGTGTATGGCACCCACCAAAACAAAGGGAGCTAGAGACTGCAATAGCCTTCTCAACTCCAGGGACAGCATTGCGCAGCCCTTTTAGTTGTACACAACGACACTAGCGTGAACAACTTCAACAGACCAGCCTAGAGTTATCTGGCCTGTATTTGTCATGTCGAGGAGCTCGCTGTAGAGCGACGGTGTAGTGCCACAAACACGGGTGTTGTATTTCTTATCGCGCAGGCTGGCTTGCGTGCTTGTATCATAACGATCACCTTGTTTATGCGCGACTTGCCGGCAGGCGCCGTACTTACAGCAGGTTATTTTTAAGTTTCCGCGTGGATTTGGACAGGTATGAAGGTCAATTAGGAAACAAATGGGAGACAGCTTCGTCCTTGAGAAGCCATTGTCATGCGAAATGATCGCAACGTCACCGTTTATGTTGTGCACAAATTTTTGATCACATCAGTATGGAATTGGAGGTCGTACACGACGCAAGAACAAGCTTGTGAGCTGCTTCTCGAGTCGTGAATAGCATGCTGCTGCACTTGAAGGCGTGCATACCATCTCCAGGCGCCTGTGAAATATGGCCCCTCGGCAGGTCCGTCCAACAAAGCATAACCGTTTTTTCAACCGGTCACGAACCAACGAGGCATTTCTGTTGGTTACAACAGAATGCCACCTATACGCCACACAGCTGAAACATGACGATAAAACCTATCACCATACCACCAACAACGACCTACGCTGCGTGTTTCGACAAGCCGGAAAGTCGCACCGACCTTGCGGCGAGCGCCGCCGCGCGGCGGGAGACGCAAAGAAGACGCGCGCCGCCTCGCAATTTTCAAACTGGAGCTAATCAGTAACGCTGCATGCGCCAATGCGCGGAACACCACGGCGGTATTTTTCGCGGTAGTTGCTGCTTTCACTCGACAGACTTGATTTATCAGCTTTCAACCATGTCATCATTTTGTTTATGGGTAATAATTTATTTCATTTTATTTTATTTAATACATACTGCGGACACGAGTCCATGCAGGATGGGTAGAACACATTAGGTCAACAGAAGTAAAACAATTGTAAGTTGAACGATACAATTTTGAGCATACACACACAAAAAAACAGCAAAAACAACAATAGGAAAATGCGTTTTTAAGCAGACTACTTTGAACAATGCAAGTGTAAAAAGTAAAATAGCAAAATAATACATCGTTTATAGAGGTAAGTTGTTCCAATCATTAATGGTGCGCGGAAAAAAAGAGTGTTGAATAGGTTCGTTCGGGCAAAATAGGAGGTTAGAGCATTTGGGTGATGTTGGCGAGTAGGCCTCGTCATTAGTGTGCCTTTTGTGCCTTTGCACTTGTGTACTTTGAAAAGGAGGTATATTTAAAAAAAGATTTCTCGATTAGTCGGCATTTCCAATCAGGCTCAGATGGCTGCAGCATTCTGGACAAATTTGTTCATAACATGATATGAGGGGACACACACACGCTGTAATATTGTTGTGTCGTGAAGAAGACGGGACTCCCGTCGAAACGTCGACAAAATAGTTTTCTTGATAAAGGCGCACCTACGTGTATGCTTATAACCTTGCGGCAACCGAAGTTACTCTTCCGTATTTAAGCATTTCCCAAAATATATATATAGGAAAAAGGTATACGCTTCTAAAAAACTGTTTATTTTTCGACGTTTCGATCGGAGACCGATCTTCATCAGGATATATATATATATATTGTAATGAACAGAGACGGACACAGGCACCCGTTCCTGGGCCAGCTGTTCTATTGTCTGCTTCTTCTTTCTCTACCTCCCGCATGCTGCCCGCACGCCCGAAGCCCAGCGTCGTTCTTGGTCATCACACTCGGCCATGACTGCTGGTGCGGTTGGCTGACGACAATGTCTCTGGTGGGCGGCACTGACTGTTTCGGAGTGGCCGGACTCGGCCACGCTGGAACTTCGTCTGGAAATTTGTTAAATATAATTCCGCTGGCCGAAACTGGCTGTCTCCGTGGTCGTTCGCTATGTTGTTCTAGACGCTTGGGCTTGGCTTGAACTTTTGCAGATGACGACTCTGGGGGACGACATTGACTGTGTCGTGGTGGTCTACGACCTCGGCCACGCTGCGACTTGGCAGGGAAAGCTGTCCCATTTTCCTCTCGTGGACGGAGTTGGCAGTTTCGCGGCAGTCGAAGTTTTGTGACATGATGCGGCTTGGCGAAGAGTTCTCTCGGCGACAATTCTGGCGGGCGGCTCTGACTGTACAGGCATGGTCGCAGGTGCATCGCGCAAGGCTGGCCTTTGCGCCACATTTTCGACAACAGGGTAGGACATGATGGATCTCGTAACGCAACATGCAGCACCAAGCGCGACCGTCTGCGCATTTTGCAGCGGGTCGAGGGGCGTCTGAGTGTCCTTCTAGACGTCTGCGTCAACGTGGAGTTAGGTTTCTGCGCTGACCTGCGACGTGGCTTGTGCTTTTCCAGCGTTGTCACTTGATGGCTCCCTGACGTTCTCAAGCCAGTAATTCGTGAAGCCGCGCTGCGTGCAGCCGGAACATCCTCGTCACAAGCTGTTCCAAAAGCAACAGACTTGTGCTGCGCGGGCAGGTCATCAATGAGGACGATCTCAGACGTGTCAAATGCCTTGGTGTCTCCTGGAGAGACGTCTTTTATCGAGTTGGTAGCGCTCTCTCGTTCAGCCAGTGAATGCTTCAAAGCGTGCAGATCCGCCTCCGTCTGGTCAGGGAGGATCTTGGTGAAATGCGCGGGCATGTGCGTTTCATTACGTTCTAAAACGTCCAGCACGATGCGGGCCGGTGCCTCCAAGTGCTCAGGCGATGGCGACCAAGGGGGCAGCTTTTCCGACAGATAGGGATACGAAATGCTTTCGGCCATTGGCAGGGATGTTATGGCGTCGGATACCGAGGCAGCGTCACAGCGTGGCGTCAGTCCGGCGTTAGTACCAGGCCAGGCTGCGTAGCTGTCTGCCGGTGAGCTGCAGTTCGCAGTTGCAGCCTCGACGTGGTACCCCTCCTGAGCTCCGTCCTCGGTGGATGTCGAGTTGGGCTCACTGGAGCTGCAGGGAACCCGGCCGAAAGCGGCAATCAGAGCTGCACACCATCCTGCCCAGGAATGCTGCCTCACGCCTTCGTACCTGTGCCACGCCGCGGCACCGTCCCGAAGGCGCTCTACCGCCACGGCCCATTTATTTATTTATTTATTTATTTATTTATTTATTGTACCCTCAAGGCCCGAAGGCATTACAGAGGGGAGTGGTAAACGGGAAATTGTACAAAAGTTGGGTAGTAATATAACACAACAAGAAAATAATACAGTAACGCAATAAAACAACAGACTAGTAATAGCAGTACAGACAATGTAGTAAGGAAATGCTTCGCAGGTACTAACATGAACAAAACAAGGTAACATGGCATTAATGGCTGCTTATACAATGTTAGCTAATTATTTATTAGTTACTTAACGGTCATAACGATAAAAGAACATGATGCAATTTTCAAGTTAAGCAATGTTAGCAACAGCCTTGCGAAAAAGTTTGTTATCATTGATGGCGACTATGTCGTAGGGAAGGTGGTTCCATTGCCGAGATGTTCTGGGGAAAAAAGAATGACTGAACGTGTTAGTATTACATGTTTGAATTCTGACTTTGAAGCGATGGTCGACACGGTGCGATAAGTAATGCGGCTGCGAAATGAAGTCATTTTGAAGAAATGGATGATGGTATAACTTGTGAAACAAAGTTAAGCGAGCTATATACCTCCGAGATGCTAGCGATTGAAGACATAGGTTAGCTTTCATTGAAGATATGCTGGAAGTACGGTTATAATTAGAATAAATGAATCGAACTGAATTGTTTTGAACGAGCTCTAGAGAAAAGATGAGGTTTTCATTGTGTGGGTCCCAAACTGCTGCAGCATACTCTAATTTGGGGCGCACTAATGACTGATAAAGTAGTAATTTTAGGGATGATGGGGCGTTAGAAAAGTTGTGACGTAAGTAACCAAGCGTGCTGTTAGCTTTACCGATTATGTATTCAATGTGAAGAGACCAGGTTAGATTTGAAGTTATATGAACGCCTAAGTATTTGTATGAGTTCACGGAATCTAAGGGTATATTATTCAAATGGTAAAATGGAAGGGTAGTGGAATTTCTATGAACGCGCAAAATTTTACATTTGTTAATGTTTAGTTCCATTCGCCAGGTATTACACCAATCACTTATGTAGTTTAAGTCTGATTGAAGAGCGTTAGTATCGTCAGTGCAGGTTATTTCACGATAAATTACGCAATCGTCAGCGAACAAGTGAACGTGAGAAGTCAATGCAGATGGTAGATCGTTAATATAGATTAGAAAAAGGAGTGGTCCTAATACTGATCCCTGAGGCACACCGGAGCGAACTTCTGTTAAAGGTGAGTCATGATTATTAGCAGTAACAAACTGATAGCGGTTACAAAGAAAGTATTCAACCCATTTCAGTATTTTACTATCGAGTTTTAAAAGACTTAGTTTAAAAAGAAGTAGTTGATGGCAAACCTTGTCAAATGCTTTACTAAAATCTAAAAAAACACAGTCAGCAGTTGAGGCGCGATCTAAAATACAGTGTAGTCCATGAGTAAATGATATTAGTTGCGTTTCGCATGAGTATGTTTTACGGAAACCATGCTGAGATGTGGTGAAAAATGAGTTAGAATCGAGAAAGGTAACCAGGTTGGTGAAAATTACGTGTTCCAGAAGTTTGCAACAGGTGCTGGTTAGCGAGATCGGGCGGTAATTCATGGGTGAGTTTTTGCTGCCGGATTTATGTAGTGGGACCACCTTCCCTATTTTCCATTGCGAAGGCAGAGTGGACGTGTTTATGGATTGTTCAAAGATTTTGGTCAATATGATGGAGCTGAACACGCTAGTGCTTTTTAGAAACTTGCTGTTAATGCCATCGAAGCCTGGGGCTGAGTTGAAGGGTAATTTATCAATGAGTTTAGCAATGCCAGATGAATGAACAATTACAGGATCCATGATAAGATAGTCGCATGAATTAGTGCCCGGTAGGTGAATATTGCTCAAAACCGAAAATTATTTGAAAATGTGTCGTTAAGAGCGATCGCGCAAGCGTCACTTGAGATTACTTCACCTTCTGTGTCTTTTAGGATGATAGTGCTATCGCATGGGGGGTTAATGACACGCCAGAACTTACGAATGTCTGTTTTGATCATTTCGGGTAGTGTGTGGGTTAAGTAATAATCTTTAGCTTCTTTTAGTGCAGATAAATATGCACGATTAGCAATTTTATACGATTCCCAACGTGCTTGGTTAGAAGAGGATTTAGCTAAGCGATAGAACCGTTTCTTTCTGTTAGAAAGGCGCTTGATGTATGAGTTATACCAAGGTGCTTGTGCATTAGAATGGATTACACGATTGGGAATGTATTTTTCTGTCAACAGGCGTACCTGATCTGCAAAAATATCCCAGTTATTCTCAACTGAACGAGTATCAAAGTTAATTAAAAATCTGTCGAGAAATGAGCCTAATTCATTGTTAATTGCATCAAAATTAGCCTTCTTGTAATCCCGAATAATTTTCTTAACCTTAGTTCGTTTAGGAGGGCTAGCGTTAATGCCAATACTTATTAAAGAATGATCGCTAATGTTAGGTAGAAAAGTTATAGGGGAAGCTAGGTCTGGACGATTAGTTAAAATTAGGTCAAGCGTGCTCGCAGTGTTGGAAGTGATTCTGGTCGGCTGAGTAACAAGTTGGGAAAGTGAAAACACGGAACAAAGCTCACAAAATTCTTTTGCCTGAGATGAGAAGGGATTTATACCGGGTGGTTGTGTGTTCCACAACAAGTTAGGAAAATTAAAGTCGCCAAGTAAGAACAAAGGTGATGAGGGAAATCGTGAAGAAACGAGGTTAATGGCATCATGTAAATTGTCAATGAAGGTGGCAGGTGATGAAGGCGAGCGATAGCACACGCCAAGGATTATCTTTGTGTGACTGAGTGTTAGGCAAGCCCATGTGCACTCAAGATCAGTTTTAATGTCTATATGAAAGGACGGAATATCTTTCGAAATGGCGAGAACGACACCCCCTCCTCGACGCTCAGTGCGGTCACACCGGTAGATAGCGAAATTAGTGGCGCCATAAAATATATCACAATCACGCACATGTGCAGGAAGCCAAGTTTCTGTAAGGGCGACAATTTTCGCGTCGCACGTGTCAATTGCTGATGACAAGGAAAAGAATTTGTTGACAACACTTCTTGTATTTGTAAAAAGAATGGGTAGGTAAAATGCGGATGCGCGAGGCGGTCGGCCACTTCCCTCTTCGCTTTCCTATTGTGCCGGACGTCGTGCATTCGTAGGATTGTTTCCAGTAACTCTTACATTCTGAGTGAGTTCATGTACAGAATCACTGGTAGCGTCGTACACATAGCATTTATTGTTCGTAAACAATTTATTGTAACGGAGCTTGAAGTTGGAAGAACCAGACTGGGTGGTACCAAATTCAAAGAGTTTTTTACGAGCAATGCGGGTTGGTAATGAAAAGTCTTCACCAACTGAAAGATTTTGTTGTTTAAATTGGTTTCGCAGAGCAAGTATGCTTTCCCTTGTTTTGAAGTGTGAGAATTTTGCAATGATGGGGCGGCACTTGTTTGGACTGAAGGAACCGAGGCGATGTGCACGTTCTATTGCGCCATCGGGAAATGAATCGTAAACTGATTTTATTGCAGTGATTAGCTTGGTTTCAGTTTCTTGCCATGATTCCTTCGTGTCAGGAATACCTCGGAATATAAGATTATCACGGCGTGACCTATCCTCCAGCTCAGCGAGACGTGAATCAAACGCGTCCAAACTACAAGCAACTTTTTCGACCTGGGTGTGCGCGGATGCCATTTTCTTAGTTAGTTCATCGACTTTGCTTGATTTTTCTTCGAGCAAGTCTAAGCGTTTTTGGAGACCATTAATTTTTGTCTCGATGCCCTTTTGGCCGTTTTTGATAGCTTTAACATCAGAGGCTAGCTCAGATTGGGCTTTGGAACCTTCAATAGATCGAGTGTGCAGATCCTTCAGTAGCTTGAACAATACGTTCATTTGTTCTGAAGGGTCTGCGGGGAGCGAATCTAGATTAAACACTGATTCGGAGCGTGTGTTAGGTCCAGGGTTAGTCTCGACATCACCCGACTGCAGTAACAGACGGGCAACGGAAAAGCAATCACATATAGTATCCAATAATACCCGTGGACACGGGAACAGTAGCAAGCACCGATCGTCAGTTTTTTTAGCGTGAAGAGAGGCGGTTGTACGCACCTGCATAGCGAATACAAGGCAGTTAGGCATGGTGTTGTAAGCACTGCTCCCGTGTCCACTGAATGGTAGGTCGCTTGGTAGGCAGCTTAAATCTTCGTCTCCTGGTGATGGCTGCGTCGATGAGGCTGGGGGGCGGATGGGAACGTCCAGCGAGATTGCCAACATAACGGGTGGCGCGCAGTCGTCCAGCGCAGATATGCTTGTGGCTGGTAGAATCATTTGGAACGGCGCAGGAACACTCGATAAGCAGGGCGACCATCCGAGGATGATCGTGAACAAAGCCTGCATAGCGAATACAAGGCAGTTAGGCATGGTGTTGTAAGCACTGCTCCCGTGTCCACTCTGCGGTTCCGTCCAGGCCTCGTGAGCCCCAATATCGTTGACGCTCGCCACCCAATTGTCGGCATCGTCCTGCAAGCCATTGAACTCTGGTAGTTCGCAAACTGCCGCTGCCGGTGGTGGTGGGACGGGAGGCGCAAATCCCGAGTGAGCTGACGCCAAGGGGCCCAGTTGGTTTGAGAGCTGTGCAAGGACACAACTGAGCTCTCTGCGGTTCTCGGCTGAGCTAGATTCAATGTCTTGCGACGCGGCCGCAGCCAACAGAGCATTCATGGCGCAGAATGGGGGTACAGCGGCAGGACATAGCTCGGAGCTCCGCGCTATCAAGACGTTGATCTCGAGGCGGAGTCGCGCGATGGTACGCCGCAGATGCGCGGCGCTATCCGATGATCCGCATGCGGAGCCAGTGGCAATGTTTGACAAGTCGGAGGTGGTGGTTTTGCTCACTGTGGCAGGAACCGGATCAGAGGGAGCTTGGACAGCATCCCTAAGCAGCTCAGGTGCCGACGGAGTCCTGAGCAAGAGGATGTCGCCCCGGGAAGCGTGAACAGCGTTCCCGGGCAACAGGAAGCCGCGCTCTGTCTTGGCGCCGGGGTAAGCCTGCCCTTTGGCCACCGAGGAGGCCTGGACGCCGTCCTCGAATGGTGGCACAGGTGCTTCCGGCAGTAGTATGGACACGGGCTCCATGATCGTGGGCGGTGCTTGGATGTCAGGGCTGCAGCGCCGATGAGCCACGAGGACGCACTCACGGTTCGTTGTTCGTAGGCTGCGCCATTGTAATGAACAGAGACGGACACAGCACCCGTTCCTGGGCCAGCTGTTCTATTGTCTGCTTCTTCTTTCTCTACCTCCCGCATGCTGCCCGCACGCCCGAAGCCCAGCGTCGTTCTTGGTCATCACTATATATATATATATATATATATATATATATATATATATATATATATATATATATATATATATATATATATATATATATATATATATATAGGAAAAAGGTATACGCTTCTAAAAAACTGTTTATTTGTCGACGTTTCGATCGGAGACCGATCTTCATCAGGATGAAATTTACCAGGCTTCGATGCGCTTTTATATCATCGTTCTCCGAGCCCAGAGAGAGAGAAAAAGGTTAAGAAAAAGTACATACAGAAAAAAAAGGAGGAGAGAGAGAAGTAAGAAACCTGTCGAAAGAGAGTCGCGAATACGTTTGTGCACATACTTTGACTGACATAAGAATAACACGTGTTTCTTGGAAAAAAAAAGAAAATTTTTTTTCTGTATGTACTTTTTCTTAACCTTTTTCTCTCTCTCTCGGCTCGGAGAACGATGATATAAAAGCGCATCGAAGCCTGGTAAATTTCATCCTGATGAAGATCGGTCTCCGATCGAAACGTCGACAAATAAACGGTTTTTTAGAAGCGTATACCTTTTTTCTAATTATTTTACGGCAACCGAAGACAGACTCTTCATAATCTCATATATATATATCTGAACTTACTTGTGCAGGTGATCAGTGTAGAAACCATATTAACTATATTATATAGCAATCAACAGATGGAGAAGCTCAAAACACTTCCTGGAGATCTTTGTGGCTCATATCATCAACTAATAATCATACAGAGGCACATTAGAGTAGGTAAGATTCAAAAGGCAGCTACATCTGCCCGCTACAACCTTGGCTGTACAGCTTCTCAATATAATGCACCTGTCACGTCAGCGTTCGATTTAAAGGTCCAAACAGCGTTGACAGGATACAGGACGAAGTTTAGAATATTGTTACTGAAGTAGACGCGAGATAAATTCCTATGAAAGAAAAAGCGACAAAAAATTATGGGTTTTGCTTTTGTGAAGTTATTTAGAACGGCGTCAGGCACAATGGTGCACTTTGATGGCGCGCCATCTATCAGCCGCGCTACTCGTAAACCATGCCCACGTGACATGACCAAGGTTGCCAAGTCCCATAATTCTTATAGTTGCTGAGTCGGTCTTGGCCATTTTCAATGCTGCTTAGTCATTATCAGCTTGCCGCGTTATTGTTAGTAAATATCACGTTCGCTTAGTATTCTCGCAGTTTCTGAGTAATTCTTAGTTTCATTTCTGCCTATTGATACCCGGGGTTGTTGAGTCATTCTTAGTCTAACTCATTCCTGCTTATTCATTCTCAAGTTTGCTGCTTCACTTTCAGTTTTTTTTAGTCAATCGTAGTCAATCTATTTTTGCTTAATCTAAATTTTGCTGCGTCATTTTCGAATTTGCTGAGGCGTTTGTTAGTCAACTGGCATTTTACAATAGTCATTCTCAAAGTTACCAAGTCATTTATTGTCCCCTGTAAATTTTTGTGAGTCGTTCTAACTTTTTGTAAATAATTATTCTATTTAGGTTAACGAACTTTGTTTGTTAGCGACTTAAGACTGTCACTGCATTCACCATCTCTCTCTGCGATTTCATTTCATACATGTAGCACCTTGTACCCCCAAATAAATCATTGCTTATAATCCTTATTAATTAGGTGTGATCACCATTATTAATAATTACTAACTCTATTATAATCAATAATTTAGGTAGTTTTATTGGCCAAAACCACAATATTATTATGAGGCAAGCCGTACAGTGGCAGGCTCCGAAAATTTCCACCATCTGGTGTTCTTTAACGGGCACTGACATCACACAGCGCACGTACAGGCCTCAAGCATTTCGCCATCGTCAAAATGCGAGTGCCGCGGCCGCGATCGAACCCACGGCGTTCGGGTCAGCAACCGAGCACCGTAACCACTATACGACAGCGGCGGACAAACTCACTTATAATAGTGACTTCTTGTATACATTTCAATTTACACCTAATGCCACAAATTTCAATTGCTAGCTTAATTACCTAATTGCTCACGCGTGACTATTATGTAACTAGTAACTATCATTACTATCGATTTCTTATACAGTCCTGTTGTCTGTTATAATATTATAATTTTATATACTTAAATAATATCTGCACCTTCAATACATCTCCTATGCTCGCTCTATGCTGTATGACGACGGCGGATAGCATGGACAACGCTCTAATCTCACAATAAGGATTCTGTTTCGCAATAATACCTCTATGGCTCTTAAAGGAAGCGTTTTACAAAGCTTAGGAAAGCGATTTGGTGAAAGTGAAGGATCGCACAGCATACGGATGAACTGCCAAGCATCAGAAACAGACTAAAATAGACAAGGGAGGGTATTTGAGTGCACAATCTCAACAAACTGAGGAAAGCATTTCGAAGGGAATATCAACATTGTATTTCAAAACTCAAGGTGTTTCTCAGCCTATAAATTATGTAGTCATTAACGCGCAAGGCAGTCATTGCACATTGGTGGAAGAGAACGAAAATATGGAAGCAATACACAGAAAAATCTCACATAATGAGAAATAAAGGGAATACGTTCTTTGTTTAGATGCGAAACTTCAACTTTAACGAACATTTTTGTCAAAGGCCAAGTTAGAAGCGACATTGTCCTAATACCTCGGATAAGAAAATCGCCGTCCTTACACCCTGTGGAGATGGTTGAACAGCGAAGCTTAAATGGGCGGCCCCTGTGTTTATCACTGGGTTTATCACGGAGCCATCCCGCTCTATGAAGGCGCACGGATGACCAGCGAAGCTGTGTAGCACGCGGCACAGATGTGACACTGAATTTTGATAAAAGGTATCGAAAGGCACAGAATTTTCATCAGAGGTACAGAAATGTCCCTTTTGAACGTAGCGTATGCTCCTTTAAAGATTCCCATTTGAGCAGCATGCGTCTTTTTGCCGTGACATGCGTCGATTTGCCTGGCTTGCTACACGCCCTTGGAATTTCGTGCATGTTCTTGAGGAGCCATTTGAGCAGCATGCGTATTTTTGCCGCATTCTCCGTTTCGCGACGCTTTAGTGGGCCAGTGGTAAGTAGTGGGCTTTGCCCCATTTCTGTGGCGCATAATTGCACTAGAGAGAACATGCCTATCCTGACGTCCGTTTCGCCTCGGCATATACAGGTTCGCTGAAAAGCTACTCGAAATAAATCGGGAAAGGTTGGAGCCGTGCATGAGAAGATTGATGGCCTTACACCAGAAACTGGTCCAGAAAATCGCGAACGTAAGATGGCTGTTGAAAACTTCTAAATAATACCGATAACGTTTGATTTAATTTAGTTGATCATTCTGTGCATACCTTAAGAAAGGGGGAATTCCCTGAACACCTGATTATTCTGCTGGATCCTTTACACCGGACAAGAGTCAGTTACTTGTTAAGGAAGATCTTGGTAGCACAGATTCGCTGAAACTCCCAACATTAGTAAGGCAAGATTGTATTTTCTCTCCGTATTTAATATATGCACACAATATCTACCCCGATACCATTGTTTAGAAGATAGTAATGTCATGAGTGAAAACATGAGGATCAAAGGCGAACAACCTAACCTGTACAGATGACGCTGCTTTATGAAGGAAACGGAAAAAGGAGAAGGCAGGGAGGTTAACCAGAAACACTTCCGGTTGGCTACTCTACACTGGGGGTCGGGGAAGGGGAATAGAAAGACGAGAAATAGAGAGGAGGAAAGAGAAAAAAGATAGAGAGAGAGAGAAGAGATGCAGTGCATTCACTACAGCGTGCCGTATTGCACCACAATTCAGAGGCGTTCGCAAAGCAGCGTCAGTGAAAGCACTCTCGTGTTTTTTGAGAATGACGCTGCTTTATTACGCAGGAAATATATGTATGGAGATCTTAAAAGCCCTCATTCTTAAAGGGGTAATGAACCACTTTTCCAAGTGATGATCGAATGACCTCAGTATCGGAGTTTACTGCCTCCCGAATCGATTGCCGCAAAAATTTCTCGAATCCGTCAAGGATGAGCGGAGTTACGGGGGTTTCGCGCACGCTCTCAGCGCTTTCTCTCTTTTCTCGTGCCGACGAGCGCACTGGAAGCTACACAGGGAGGGATGGCACGGGGAAAAGAAGTTACGTCAGCGCGCATCATGAAACACGATCGCTTTCCCACTGTGATTCGCGTGCGCGAGTGCGTCTACTGTGTACTGAGGAGTGCGGCGCCGGCAAGCGACGGCACCCCGTGGCAAGAAGCGCATCTGATCCGAACGCCGCTCGATTTATATCGACTATCGGCCAATGAGGATGCCATGTCTTTTGCGACGGGGAGATGCAGATCGCGACGTCAACGGGCAAGCGCCCCGCCCACCGACGAGAGTGAGAACCGGCCTCTGTTTGAAAAGAGGGCGTCTGAGAAAACAGCAACTGCGCGTTCCGCTTGTAGCCTTTACGCGGCACGCACGACTGCAATATTTGGCTGGGCAGTTCATAGCCGTGTCAGCTTTCCGCAGGATGTGTTGTTTACGCAGGATGTGTTGTTTACGCGAAAAGGCTTGGCTTTTTCTAAGCGTCAATAAGATTCAATGCATGGAACTGGTGAAGAACCGGTAAAGAACAGAATAATATCATTTGTAGGACACCATTTTTTCTACAATCCAGAAAAGATAAAGATGGCAGTTTTCCGAAGGAAATTCAGCGAGGAATAGTACTAGGAAAGGCAGCTAAGGGTGAATTTTCAAACTTCAAAAACGATGTCAACCTCAATATATATATATATATATATATATATATATATATATATATATATATATATATATATATATATATATATATATATATATATATATATATATATATATATATATATATATATATATATATCGCGGACCTCGCGGAAATATGATTCATTAATTTCGAGCACTGGTGCTGATGTAGTCTTCAGAACATAGCATGGACTGCCGAACGAACCAATTTCTCGGCCATAACGAAGAATGGGTTCGAATGTGTCTTTGAAGCAAAGGTCCTTAAAGTAAAGCTTTCTCACTTTTGTCATGTCATGATGCTGCCGGTTAAACGGCGCGTAAGTTAATGCTAGCCAAAGTGGAAGATGAACAAAAAAACCGAATCGCCTCTTCGCCAAATAGTTCGCGAGGATTCATCAGGCCGCGGAAAGCGTTTCGGCTAGCTTAAGCAACATAGCTCATTGTTGGGCACGTACTCATGGTGTCGCCAGACGTTGCCATTGAATCGACGGTATATACGAGCTGTGCGTGCATGAAAAGCATAAGGGAGTTTACACAAGGGTGAGAACGAAAGGAAAACAAGTGTGTGTGTGTGTGGGGGGGGGGGGGGGGGGGGGGGGGGGGCTGATTTCTAACTTTATATGACAATTTTTTGGTCGGAAGGGATATTTTATACAATTTATCCGAGCCATATTTTAAGCATACTTGTACACGTTACAGAAAATAAGCAACCGATTACAATTACAATTACTTCCTTTAAAATGTAATTGATTACAGTGGTCAGTTGCAGCCCCAGAAAAGTAACTCAGCAATTACAGAAACGTAATCGATTACTTTAGCGCTACTTTCCTTCAAAATTTTATTGCCGTAACACAATAACACAAGTTTACTCAAACTACCACGAACTATTGTGACTTGCATGGCAGAGAGAAGGCTGTAGGCTTGTGTGAAAGCTGGGAGGCTTACTGTAGCTCCTGTGATATAGTGTCACACGTTGTTAACTTTCAACGGGAGTTGTTTTTCAATGTTCTCGTCGATGAGTCTTCGATGTTTCCTCGTGAAGAGGTCAGCTGCTACAATGAACACTCTCTCAATGCGTGCGCTGGAGGGAAGGGCGGTATTCTAACGTAGGAACACCTTGCGCACCAGCTCGTAGTTGCGCAGTGTTTCGATGCTATTGTCCGCGTCCTTTATGAAGCGTTACTAGCGCTCGGGTAAGGCGTTGCAGGTAATGAAAATGAAAACTAGTGAAAAACTAGGCTCTGTATAGGGACCTCGCACCCCCCAGCTTCTGACAGTTTGACAGGACGGAGGGGTCCCTATAGTGCAGTCGCATATTTTTCCGGGTCGAGAACTGCCGTTTGAGACTGATTATAACTTGATTTTGAAGAAAAAGTAATTGATTTCCGCTAATCAATTACAAGAAAACGTAATTGAATTACCCAGAACGTTACAGTTTCGCAAAAGTAATCGATTATATTACAAAATTACAAGAAAATGTCATTGATTAGAAGTAATCGGTTATTTGTAATGCGTTACCTACAACCCAGGTTATCATTCTGGATACATGTACACATACCAACCAAGTGCGAGTTGGAAACCTGCAACGTTTATCTTCGCATCACGACGTCGCCTTCACATTGATAACGCCCGCTTCCAGGAGGATCGTGTTCGTGGGACGAAGCCGCAAGGATTGCGTACATGTGTTGCCGATAACATAGCCAAGGATATGTGGGCGTTACACCGAACCCGAATCGAACCTTTAGAACTCTTTCATTCCAGGAACGATGCTTCGTCGATGTGGCAACAACGCAAGATTTGCAGCACCGGCTAATGTACTGGAGGGTCGTGCACACAGGGCACGCTCGTACATGCCGAGGTGTGCCCCTGTCTAATAATTTCGCGCCACACCTGGTGTATACATGTATATGTAAACAAGCGGTGATTGTGAGCAGCTGAGATGCGCGCTAAAGCAACATTCCGACTTCTGAAAGAGTTGTTCGCAGACGGTGTTGTGGCATGCTGGGTATAAATATAGCAACGCTTTATTTACAGGTGTCCTTGTAGAGCGCACTTGTGTTGCAGTCTGCCTTCATATATAACGTAAGGAGTGGATAGTCACGCAGGACAAATGATACCGAGCAGGCAACGAAGAGTCGAATAACCGCGTAGAAATTGCGCAAGTTGCGCAGCAGACTGGAGATTTGCAGTATGCACCCCGCTTTCTACGAAGTTCATAAACAAACATGTGCTCCACGCCGAAGGCGTCAGGTGGCGGCCTCCACGACAATTCTGCGGCCGTGGCACTCGTGGTGACGCGTGGCGAAAAGATAAACGCGAAAAGAAAGCTTTGACTGCTTATACAGTGTGTTTCAAGAAATGTGTCCGAAAATCCTAAAAAATAAGGGAAAGGCAATATTTGCGCGATGTCTTCGTAATTACTTTTTCTGCAGCGGCAGACATCGCAATATGACTAGAGACATTAATTATGGCAGTAACTAGATAATTTAAATGAAATGACCCTTTAATTACTGGGGACAGGCGGTCAGATCAAAAGGGAGAATTGTAGTCCTTCCTACGAAGAGCCCATTGCCGCTTATGTATTTCCTAAAAAGCGGTGGCCGGTAATATTAGTTGAGGGGTAAAACTTGACCAAAGTTCGTCGGCCAAACCGAAACCGAGTCGCGAAAAATCGCAACTGCTATGCTTTACGGGACGTCCAGAATGAGCGAGAATATATTGCCACGCGCGCTTCTTTTGTTATTTTTATGTAACTATAGTCCGTTGCACGCGTATACCCGCTGCCTTACGCAAGCCGCGCCTTAATGTCTGGGAACCTTACAGATTATTTTGGAATCTTCTGATAGGCTTGAGCGCGCAAACACGAACTGTTGAGCTTATTCTGGAACTCACGTGGCCACCAGTGATAAGGCTCGAATGTTCGATGCCACATGTATAAATACCGACACGCCTTATCAACGGTGGACGCTCTATTCGCCGCCATCAGTCTAAGCTTGTATCGCTTGCAGTTTGACTTCTCGTTTACCGGGTACAGGTTCGCCCAAATAAAAAGTTTAGTCTTCAACAAGCTGACTGCTGCCTTCGTCTACGTCACGACCCCGTGACAATATCAACCATCGATCGACTTGGCTTCGTTGGTGTGCGGGCTGTGCTTGCAATTATAGCACGCATGGCGCACATATGTTAGCGAATGCAGGAAAACTAACACCACTGCAGTCGCTGTCTTGAGCAATAACGTCATTCTGGTCGTCTGCTAGTGGCGCTCATCTGTGCTTCGGTTTCGGTTTTGCTCTTGAGTTTAGTGGAATTTCATCTCAAAGCGGCTGTCAGGGAAATAATGAAGGAAAGAATACAAATTTAAGATTTAAAGCAAACTGTATTAAAACAAAGGTTACATGTCGTTCTCCTGGCTGCCCCGCGGTCCGTCCCAGTTCGTGCCTCGAAGCTCACTGCCTTGCCAGGCAGCTCGGGCCTGGCTCCTCGCATGTGCTTCTGCAGACATTGATTGTTCGCAATCACGAGACGCTGAATCAATTTCAAGCCATGGACACAGAATGTGCGAAGATGATGAACGAAGGAGCGAAACACGACAGCGTCTACTCGACAGACGACGGCGTTCTAGCCAGACAGACGACTGAGAAAGGCCGCACAGTTAAGAAAATTGTCGTCCCGGGAGCGCTACGAAGCACTGTCATGAAAATATTCCACGACAGCAATGGACACCTTTGCGCAACCAAAACGAAGGAACTCATCGCACGAAGGTATTGCTGGCCATCAATATCTGGGGATATTAAATCATACGTGCAGTCGTGTCATAGTTGTCAGGCAATCAACGCTCGCACGAAACGGAGCGAAGGTTGTTTGAGTCCACGAGATGTGCCGAGCGAGCCCAACACCGTCATATCATTGGATCACATTGGCCCACTCAACGAAACGGAGAACGAAGGCTACGTGTTGGTCTGCATTGACCATGCCACACGATACATGGATGCTGTCATCGTACCAAGTACGGCATCGAAGCACTATATCGACTACCTCTTGAACCGATACCACGATTCGGCGTTCCTGAAGTGATCATTACGGATCAGGCGAGAGGCTTCGTGAACAAAAAATGCGGCAGATCCCACGTACTGTGGGAATCGATGTAATGCGAAGCAGCCAGCAAAGAGCTGCATACATCGCTTTGTTTATTTTTGAGCCAAATGAAATCATTCATGCCATGGCATCTAGTTCACCATATATCGCATGTTTACCATGCACGCATGCATGCACAATCTGGTATATACCATGCCAATGAATCGTATATTCTGGTATATACACTGCACGACCGGTCATTTATGTTCATCACGCACTCCTGTCATGCCACACCAATTTTGGTATATATCCAGTTATCTAAACGGCCGGAAGCGCACCATAACAGTGTCATGTAAATATTACCGTACATGACATGCATAACATAATTCGTATGTTAGGACCCGTCATTTATGTTCGTCATACAGTCACATCGCACAATACCAATTTTGGTGTATAAACGAGCGAAATGGCCGCGAGTCCACCATGAGCGTGGCATGTAAATCACGCCATACATGACATGCATGTCATGGTTTTCATGTTACCACCTGTCATTTATGTTCGGCATACATTCGCGTCACGCAATGCCAATTTTGGTGTATATCAAGCGAGCGAAACGGCCGCGAGCGCATCAAGAGCGTGGCATGGAAATCATGTCGCACATGACTTGCCTGTCGCGATTTTCATGTTACCACCTATCATTTACGTTCGTCATACAGGCGCGTCGCGCAATACCAATTCTGGCGTATATCAAGCTAGTGAAACGTCCGCGAATGCACCATGAGCGTGGCATGTAAATCATGACATGCATGTCATGGTTTTCATGTTACCAGCTGTTATTCATGTTCTCGATACAGTCACATCGCGCCATACCAATTTTGGTGCATATCAATCTAGCGAAACGGCCGCGAGCACACCATGAGCGAGCCATGTAAATCATGTCGTACATGACATGCATGTCATGATTTTCATGTTACCACCTCTAATTTACGTTCGTTATACAGTCGCGTCGTGCAATACCAATTTTGGTGTATATCAAGCCCGCGAAACGGCCGCGAATGCACAATGAGCATGGCATGTAAATCATGACATACATGACATGCATGTCATGGTTTTCATGTTACCACCTGTTATTCATGTTCTTCATAGAGTCACATCGCGCAATACCAATTTTGGTGTATATCAACCTAGCGAAACGGCCGCGAGTGCGTCATGAGCGTGGCATGTAAATTATGTTGTGCATGACACCTGTGTCATGATTTTCATGTTACCACGTGTCAGTTATGTTCGTCACGTCGAAATGTCTCGGCATACCAGTTTTCGTATATATCCATTCATTTAAACGGCCGCGAGCGCCCCGAGACCATGTCATGTAAATCATGCCGCACATGACATGCGTGTCATGATTTGCACGTTAGGACCTGTCATTATGTTTGCCATGAACTCTTGTTACGTCATACCACTTTTGGTATATATGAAATTAACGGAATGGCCGCAAGAGCCCCAAGGCCGTGGAATGTAAATCATGCTGTTCATGACACGTATGTCATGATTTTCATGTTATGACCTGTCATTTATGTTCGTAATACGGTCATGTTATTCCATACCAATTTTGGTATACATCCGATTAATGAAACGGCCAGGAGAGCACAAAGTCGTAGGCGGCTAGATAGATAGATAGATACGCTCAAACTCGCAGAAGTTCGCTAAGAAATGCTTCGCATTTAAAAAGACGGCTTCTCTTCACAGAAAACTTGGAATCGAACACTTGAAAACGCCTCCGTATTGGCCTCAGGCAAATGGCCTCGTGGAGCGCATGGTCGCTACATTGAAGCAAGTTCTGAGAAAGCTTCTCAGCCAGGCACAAAGCTGGGAGCGCATGCTTGCTGACGCCGTCTTCGTCATCAACGTGGCAAAGTCTGAGCAAACCGGATATAGCGCATTCTGGGTAATGCACGGCTACCAACCCAAGCTGCCGGGCGAACTCAACATTGGAGCGATCCAAAACGATATCAAAGAGTCCGAACGATTGCGTGGACTAGCAGTAGCGCGCAAGGAAGCCAGAGAAAAGTTGAAAACGAGCCAGCACTACTCGACTCTCCGCTACGATGCGAGGCCAAAGGTTCCCAAATTCAACGTTGGCGACAAGGTGCTGTGCGCCATCGGGACTCGACGTTGGACTTTGGACCCCTGCTTCGAAGGACCGTATGTGATTATCGGTTTCCGAGGAAAGAACATCGCCCTCATTCGACGAGCTGCGACGTCGGGGAGCGACGCCGACAGGGCCGTCAACATCGAACAGCTGCGTGTGTACGACGAACGAGGTGACGACGCCGCTGAACTTGCGGACACCAGCATCGGCCTTCAGTTGGGGCGTGGAGCTGAGGACAGCTCCAACTAAACGGAGATCGTGTCAGTGTCAGAGCACTGCCGCTCCGTGTGTGTGTACCTCCTTTCGTTTTCGAGCCCTGCGTGGGGCAGTGTTTGTTTCCTGTGCGACGCGCCACCGAAACTCGAGACGTTCCAACTCACGGCTTTTTACGAGCGTATTCCGCGAATTCTGTGTACGCGCTGGCTGCAGGGGTGTGGTCTCCGTGGGGACAAAAGGCCCATCTCGACGAAGGAGCCAGGCCGGAGCCCCCTGGCAAGGGAGTGAGCTTCGAGGCACGAACTGGGACGGACCCAAGGACCGCGGGGCAGCCAGAAGAACGACATGTAACCTTTGTTTTAATACAGTTTGCTTTAAATCTTAAATTTGTATTCTTTCCTTCATTATTTCCCTGACACGGCAAAGGGCTCGTCGCAGGCAAGACTCCAATTCTCCCATTTGACCCGACCGCCGGTCTCCACTAATTAAGAAGTTCAATAATTTGATTTAATTATTACTGTGGCAATTGATGTCTATGGTCATCTTAAGATGTCTGCCTCTACAGAAAAAATAATTATAAAGACAGCGAGCAAATATTCAATTTCCCTTATTTATGAGGATTTTCGGACACATTTCATGAAACACCCTGTATAAGTGCTATACGCAGTGTTTGTAGGCATGAACTCCTGACATTCCCGAAAAAAAAAATTGGTCACAAGCAGCACGATTGAGCAGAAAAGCAATTGATCTTTTTTTTTTTCTAACCAAGAAATACAGAGGGGAATCTGAGGAAGCATTGAATTTTCGTTCGTGGCGGTACCATGAAATGCATCTGGCAGTAGCACACGGTTATTCATTTCATGTAAAGGTGAATTATTACAGTGAATGCTTAAATTCACCCATCATTTCTGTTCCCTTCAATTTCCCGCTTGAGCAAGTTGGCCGAAGGAAAAACCCATTTGCGCTCCAAGCGTAAAACGCAATTAGCCGCCGATACCAGGGCTTACGTGCTCGGTCACTCCGTGGTATAGTACGTTCGCTAGCGCGGACCTAACCTAACGCAATCTCGCACTTCATTTCTCTCCTAGCTGTATTGGGCGTGCTGGGGCGCAAAGACGTGCAAATGCAGCCAACTGGAAAATTGCCTAACCACCTCCAAAGTGGGTTCTTTCCGACTTGAGCAGGGACCCGGCGTTCTGGGTGATAAAAAAGCCTAGAAGGCTCTCATCGCGCTGGGGTGTACCACTTTCTGAACACCAGAAAGTATATATATATATATATATATATATATATATATATATATATATATATATATATATATATATATATATATATATATATATATTGCACCACGTGCACGTCAGACGATTGCGTAATCTTACAGCCCTGGGCAGGAGAAAGCTGGCTAAACTTTTTTTTTAGGAAACGGATCTGTGACGTCTCAAGCCAATAACCACGCAAAGCAAGTCGATACGCTTAAATTTGGAGGGAGTAGTTTTTGAAAGCGATATCTCGGCTTATTCAGCAGTCATGCTTGCTGAAGTGAAAGCCCAAGCTCGCAGAGATAAATTGGAGGAACGTTTCAGAATATGGACATTCGTGAATCTTAACGAAAACGGATGCCAAAAAAAAAATCGAACACTTGCATGCAACCCCGGCGAAGTGTCTCTTCTTGTTCTGGGTATTTATTTTTTCCTTAGCGTTTAAAATAGTGCGGGCTTCGGTTTTATTTTATAACCCCAGGTGGTCGAAATTTCCGGAACCCTCCACTAAGGCGTCCCTCATAATCACATTGTGGTTTTGCGACGTTAAACCCCAGATATTATTATTATTTTATTTTATACGTTGCGGCAATCGTCGAAGAAAACAAGAATCGTCTTCAAGATCGGCTGGTGAAGCTCTTATGAAAGTGCTCCTTGGGTCGCGGAAAACATTCTTTTTTCTGTACACTTGGCTTCGTGTACCATGTACGACAGCGTGCGGAAATAGTTTTATCGCACTGATCCCCGTTATTATAGCACGCCACAACTCATGCATCAAGCTACACTGACATTGGCCAAGAAATCGAACATTTTGGTAAATGTGAGGTCAGATAGAGGTATCGATTAGATCTCTTGAAACTATAGGTTTGTGAATACATATTCCTGCATTCTATCTCGTTAGCTTTGGTGTGCGCTTTCTCTCTCTCCCTCTCTTCATTTCACCACGCGAGTGGCTGAAGCGACACACCACAGAAGCACAATATATCGTACAGGCAGTTGTGAAGGCAGAATTCCTAACGAGAAAATAAAGCGAAATTCCCTCACGTCCGCGAAAAGTGCTCGTGACCCTCCTGATGTACGCTAGGCTTCAAAATTCAAGTACCCGTCGCAAGTCTCAAAGTCAGGGTTGCCACTGACTTTCGAGTAAATGTCGCCAAACGACAAGCAGAAAGTCGCCAAAAGTCGCCATTTTTTTACGAATTTCGCCAAAAAAGTCGCCATTCTAGATATGTGCGGCATATCCTAGTAATAAGAATTTCCACTGATGCATAGCCCCGTAGAAAACAGTGCCATTCAAAGCCCTTAAAGTATATTGACATTTCTCAATGCCAGGCGCATCGCCCCTTCACCATGGGAGTGCTTGGTGCACCTGGTTCTCCGACTAGCCGCAAGATGTGCGCGGAGGCGCAAGTATGAAAGGATAAAACGCTCATGATATCCTTCCATCCCTGTCCGCTCGTTTCAAAGGTAAAAGTGTGGTAAACCTTAGGCGAAAGCCGCGAAGGCGTTGTTTGTAGACAGCTTTACATTCCCTCATATGAAAAAAAGGATTAACAGGTTTATTAAAAGTAGTAAGACAGAATTCTTACAGGTATCGTTCATTAGTGAGCCTTATGCCTTTCAGTGTGAGCTAATATGATACCGGACGCCACTGTCCCTTTCATATATAATCACTTATATCTACCTGCGTCAATCCAGTGCGTTATAATTGAACAGGTAGACATTGTAAAATGTTATATAGCAATTGTCTTCATTGCACACGCTCACCGAGAACAGTAGAAAATGCCTGAATAAATAATTTCTTATTGCGCGAACACCCGCGTATACGCTTATCTTCGCTATACGGGCTCGATTAGGGGATACTGCAGCGGTGAATAGGTCGCCAAGCTATTCAGAATAGTTGGAGCTTTGGCGGAACAAATGGCCGGAACACATGACCAACCCGTCATCTAGCCCCTTCAGAAGCGAAGCTTTAGCGAAGCTCTGAAGCATCTAGATGAATCTAGATGAATTGAGTTTGAAGCATCTAGATGAATTGAGGAGATACACACGAGTTACAGCACGGACATAGAGAACGGCACACAATGTGCACCTCAAAACCAAGAAAAATACAGAGAATAGTGCCGCTCATTCGTTGGGAAGGCACTGAGCTTAGGATGCATAAATCAGTAGAAACCTAAGCTGAAAATCGCCAAAAATTCGCCATGTCGCCATTCATAATTTTAGGTCGCCACGGGCCTCTAAAATTCGCCAATTTGGCGAAAAGTAGCCACCATTGGCAACCCTGCTCAAAGTCGCGGTATGGAGGCGACGCTTTCGTCTCCCCTGCGCGTGGCCGTCATCAACTCAGCCTCCTCTTTCTGTCCCAGTATCACTGTTGCACAGCGACTGCCTGCAAGGTGTTCACCATCGATTTCCCTGACTCGTCGAGTGCCCTCGAGTGTAGAAGCTGGGGGAACAACTTCGGCAACCGTACAATGACCAAGAAAGCTGCACTTGTCTGGAGAAGCTTGATGACCTGACTCGCCGGTCCGCTTAGTCTCGGTGTCAATCTTAAATCTCAGCTAAGAAAGACTTAGAAGTGCTAGGATTGCGTCTGGTTATTATAGTGTACATTGGTGAAATCAAATGGACCGTATGCTACTTTTCTTGTGTGTGCGGAGAAAATTCGCACGACACGAGGACGATCTTGCGCTTTGTGACGCTGCGTCTGTTCTCAGAGTTACAGGGACGCACTAGCGATTACAACGTGTACTTCGTGAACGTGTACACTTCTTCCGAGTGCCGCATCCATGTGCCGTATGCCTGACGCAGCACTTGTGCCGCAGTCAATACCGCAAAATGTAATGGTGAAGGCCTGCGGGACGCGTCTCGTCGTAGTGGAACACAGCCTCAGGATGAGGCTTCACGCAATATCGCGATACTGGCAATCGTCGGCAGAACTCCAACCGCTTTTTTGGTGCCACGAAGTGCTGTACTCACCGTGCAACATTTCACCACACCGACATTCACGGGCGACAGCAACAAGAAGTCGTGGAAGTAGAGACAAATTCTTTAACCTGTGGCACATAGTGATTGGCCACGAACAAACTACTATAGAAATTACTTTGTCATAAGATTGCGAAGTAAAGAATAGATTGCAAAAAGCGTTTCCATTTGTTCGTTTGATTCATCTGGTGTGTTCTGAAACTATGGACGATGACTGCATGCAAACGAAGATTTGTATAGATGAGATCGTCGTCGTCGTTTGCAAGCAGCCCTTTTGTTCATCTCTACGCTCCTGCGAGTGATGTTACCTTGTTTAATTACAACTCTACAGGTGTTCCGAAAAAGGTCATTGCCTTTCTTGAGTCAATATTGAAAGTCACCACAAAGATTGCGAACATGGGGCTGTTTTGAAACAATAACCCCGATTCCTAACCTCGGTTTTTCACTTTCAAAAGAACACCCGCTTATTTATTACGCTATGATCTTCGGCATATATTGGAAACCTAAACGCAGGGAACCTTAGAGTATGAGACAGTGCGTTACTAAGCAATCTTTTCTTTAGTAACTGCATCGGACTTTATTTTTTCAGTAATCTACAGGACGTCAACGAAGCGGCTCTTTGCCTAGCGCCTTCTTTCGATCGTTCTTTGTTTGGCAGCGACGGATATACGTAGCGAGCCCAAGAGCGATGTTCAAGGCTCTACCATATTGAAGAAACGAACTCTTCTTTCAGTCTCCCCCATCCCTTCCCCCTGTGCAGGGTAGCGTACCGGTTATACCAAACTGGTTAACATCCCTGTCTTTCCTTCCTCCAAATGCCTTCTGTAAAGTTTCGCGAAAAGCGAAGAAAGTATACAGCGCCTTCCACACACACACACACACACACACACATATATATATATATATATATATATATATATATATATATATATATATATATATATATATATATTTTTTTTTTAACGCCATTCCTTCAGTTGCAATGAAGAGCACATACTTTTAAATGCCAAGTGCCCCATATCCGAACTCCGTCCCATCTAAAGTTAACTTTATCCTGCAAACTTTATCCGCTCTCTGTGAAATGTCGAGAGTAAACTCCACGCTGGTTACTTTTTTCTGTCATTCCCTAAACGATCCGCCCCGCAGGTTACGACTGTTTAGCTCATCCACTTTCAAGTTTCTCACAGTAAAGGGCTAGCCTTCCTTATACTTCAATCCTATTCATTGCAATCGGCGAGACGCACTTCGATAACCATTCCAGTTGATAAAGATATCAAATGGGAAACATTCAAGCTTTAGTGCACAGTACAAAGCGACGGTATAGTCGTCAGGCTTCTTCGGTATACACACTGCCGTTAAGAGGTTGACGTTGTTCGTATTATCGATTGGGGATCTTTTCGACTTTTTTTTTTTCCTTTTTCATATTCTCCTTTCACTCCTCCATGGAGAGAATATCTTATCGAAGAATGTGCGCAAAGTGTTCACAAACAACAGCAAGAATGTTTCATTGACTTCTTTTCCTATAGGCGAGATGGGAAAGAAGCGATGCTAAAGATTATAAGCCGCTTGAATTGGTTCTATCGTCGCATCAGCTTAGTACTTGCCGTGAGAAGACCAGTCGAGAATGGAAATCGTATCGCCTCGCAGAAAACCTAATTTAGGGGCACTCCTCTGCGCGAGTATAGATGAGAAGGGAAAAACAGGATTGAATCAACCTATTGTAAGAACGCCCCGAAGAGTTCCGGTGAAGTATTATTTCCTTCGTTTTCGATAGAAGGTAGATGAACTGCTGCGCGCCTAGAATTCACTCCGAAAAGCCGGCGTGGAGTCCGTGAGTATGACGGTTTGTACGCCCAACGCCCAACGTATACAAACAGCACCACATGCACTGGAGATGCAGCAAGGTACAATCGGCTGTTTGTCCCTCATAGTATTGTCATCTAGCGCTTTGCTGGCGGCTATTTTCATTAGCTTTCATACCTTCAGTGACACGTACGCGTCTAGCAATGTGCGGAATGCGACACGAAGGACCGCCGTTTTACCACCATCGAACAACGCATAGCAGGGAGACGGGCACCGCCCGCTCTCGTATCACAGCGTTGAAGTAGCCAAGGAATAATATGGCCAGACAACGGCGTGCCACTGTATAGCGAGCTTGTACCGCCCCAGCCAATCTCACTTTCGCCTGACCAATAAATTCATTGCGAAAGCACTGAATGTTGTTAAACAAAGATATTTATGTTCGTTTAAACCTGAGACATACCAATGCTCCTTTCTTGCACTCATTAGTCTATCTTTTCCATTATTAATTTTATTATTTATCTGCGATAGATAGCGCTATTTCGTCTTTTCCGCTGGCTCAAATGCGCGAAAAACGCAATGTTCGGTGTTGTTTGAAAACAACAAAACAGCCAGTATACCGGGCGTTTCAAGAAATGTGTTCAAAATCGTCAAAAATCAGGAAAATGCGATATTTGCTCGCTGATTTCGCAAATGCTTTTTCTGTAGCGGCAGGCATCTTAACATGGTTCAACACATCATTTGGAACAGTAATTAAGGAAGTTAGACTCATTAACTTTTTAATAACTGGAGTTAGGTGGTTACGTCAAATGGGAGAATTGAAGTCCTTCATGCGAAGAAACCATCGCAGCTTTGAGATATAGAAAAAACGGTCTCTAGTAATTATTGCAGCGTAATGAAATTCAACCAAATTCAGCGGCGAAGCCGAAACCGAAGCACCGATGAGCGCAGCAAGCAAAAAAATAAATTAAGACAGCTTCGTACTAGTGGTGTCCAGCCTGAATAAGGAACAGCGAAACTGGGTGGCCTTCCTTGCTTCTGTTTATTTTATCTCTTTCTTTCTCTTTCTATTTTTCTATCGTTTTTTTTTCTCTTTTTCCTTCTATTTCATTCTTTCTCTGTCTTTCTCCCTTTTTATATATTCTTTTGTCTTTATTTTCTTTCTCTCTCTCTGTCCTTCTCTATATATATTTCTCGCTCTTCGCCTTTCTTTCTGTCTCTTTCTCTCTCTCTTTCGTTAATTCTCTCTTTTTTTCTCTTTCTGTTTTTATTCTCTTTACTTTCTCTCTCTCTATTTTTCGCTCCGCTTTCATTCTATCTCTTTCTCTCTCTTTATTTGATTCTATCTCTTTCTCTTTTTTCTCTTTCTGTCTTCCGTTCTTTCTCTCTATTTCTCGCTTTCTTTCTATGACATGATTTACTGTCTCCATTCCTTCTTTCCCTCATCCTCACCCTAACTTCCTTTTCCAACCCGCCTGCTATACTATACTATACAAGGCTATGTAAGGCCCTGCTAGCGTGCCTGGATAGCCGAGTGGTTACGATGCTCACCTTCGGAACATGGGTACGCGGGTTCGAATTCCGCCTCGCGAAGAAATTTTTTCGCCAAGAATGCCTCTTTCTTTTTATCTATTTCTGTCTCCCTTTCTCTCTTTCGGTACTCGTTCTCTCACCCAATATATTTATCAGAATCGTGGACAAATCGCTGCATGTTTTTTTTTGAACGAAGGTGAACAAGAGGACGAACAGGAAGAAAAGGACGAACATAGCGCGTGCCGGTTCGTGATGATAATTTTCTGGGGACGGATTACAACCAACGGCTACCATAAACGGCTCCACTGTTTTAAAAAATGGCGAAGCTTGCACTAAGTCGCGCAAGGCTTGAAACTGCGAAACTGGATGATTCTGAAGTCTAATCTGGTTGCTTCTAGGTTGTTGCTAGGCTTTAGTAGGTGATGCTAGGTTGTTTCTAGGTTGCTTCTAGTTTGTTGCTAGGCTTTAGCTGGGTGATGCGAGGTTGCTTCTAGATTGACTCTCAGAGCAGAGGTTCGAGTAAAACCACAGATAGTCACAGACACGCCACGGACGTCAAAACTCCAGAAACGGAAACTCGCGCCGAAACCTAGCGTTCGCACCTCTCAAAGATCTACGGGCGCATCGTCGTTGGCGTAGGGCTTCCATCGCTTCGGGGTCTTCTGGTATTCTGGCTTCGGGTTCCCTAGTATTCGCTCGTTGTACGTACTCGGGGTCTTCGGCTCGCCGCCGTCGCTTCACAACCATTTCTTCGGCTAACTGTTGCCTTCTTCATTTTTTGTGGACCAGCGGTGGAGCAGTGGGGTTTGCCCAATTTCTGTGGCAGATACCCGTTCATGATGATGATAGTTTTGTCCGGCCGTACGTTTTACCTCCAGCTTCAACAGTTTCACTGTTAAAAAAAAATTCATAATAAATTATCAGACACGGCGGACGCCCAATAAAGTTAAAATCAGACGAACTAGTAGTTCGGTAACTAAAATTGTCTAACTTGTTAATTACTTTATAGTATATATTGCAATTAACACAATGTAGCCGGTGAGTTAGCAAGACAATTCGACTTTAAACGAACTTTTTTTGGTGACACCAGTTTGAAGATATTTGTTCCAGAATTATGCTACGAAATACATGGTTTTAGTTAATTTCCTTGTCAAGTGCGCGAAATGACTTTTTCTTTCAAAAATATAACTTGATCAACACTGCATTTTCACCGCGAGGTTGTTTCACCGCAAGGGCGCATATCTGAAAATCCGCGCCACCCTCAGGTTGCATAAACAGTTCATACGTCTTGCGAGCTCCCCGGCTACAGTTCTTCAGTCGCAATATGTACCATAAGGATTATTGAACCTTAGCTAATCAAGTATCAGTGAGCGCAATGTTATCATTTATGGATGTCCGTCACCCCAGCTGAGTGTTTATTTTTGCCGAAATTTTCTTTTTTTCGTCTGAAACTTAATTCGCAAAATATTACTTAAAGGCGTCATGAACCACCTATTGGGCTTGGTGAGCAAACACATCCTGCGGATAGCAGGCTATGCTATGAACATCTCAGCGAAATCGTGCCGTCGTGCGCGGCAAGGAGAGCTTACAGTAATAATAATATCTGGGGTTTAACGTCCCAAAACCACGATATGATTATAAGGGACGCCGTAGTGGCGGGCTCCGGAAATTTCGACCACCTGGGGTTCTTTAACGTGCACCTAAATCTCAGTACACGGGCCTCAAACATTCTCGCCCTTCCATCGAAAATGCAGCCGCCGCGGCCGGTATTCGATCCCGCGACCTTCGGGTCAGCAGTCGAGCGCCATAACCACTAGACCACCGTGGCGGGGCGAGAGCTTACAAGCGTAGCGCCAAGTTGCCATTTTCTCAGGCGCCCTCTTTTCATACAGAGGCGTGCTCACCCTCTTCGGAACTGCCGGCGCCTGCTGTTTGAAGTCAGAGAGCAGATAGCATACTATTGACCAATAGCCGACACGAATCAAGAGTGGCGTTTGGATCAGATGCGCTTCTTGCCACGGTGTGCCGCCACGTGCCAGTGCCACGCTCCATAGTCTGCTAACATTAAACAGCGAGCCACACTCGCGCACAAAAATAACAACAGGAAAGAGCGATCGCGTTTCATCACGCGCGCTGACGTAAATTCTTTCCCCGGTGCCTCTTCCCTCCCAGCTTAGCTTCCAGCGCGCTCGCACGAGAGAGAAAGCGCTTAAAGCACGCGACGAACCCCTCTAACTCCGCTCGTTCTTGGCGGATTCGAGAAATTTTTGCGGCAATCGATTCGGGAGGCAATAAGCTCCGATACTGAGGTCATTCGGTGATTACTCGGAAAACTGGTTCACGACCCCTTGAAGGTTTTCGCAGAGACACCTGGTATAGGATTGTGTTCATTCACTTTCACGAAGCTTCTCTATTGTAATCATGTGCGAACAGCCGCTCGTACTTGGAGGTTAGGTTCTTCAGGCTAGTTCGTTTATTGTTGTTTATCGCTTCATATGCTTCGGTCTGGTGCGTTTGCTTTATCTTTGCTTTGAGCTCACAAGTCTTCACAGTAGTCTTCCTGGTAAATTCTTGAATGCACTACCACACATTCGAAATCCATCTTTGACCGTGTAATGCGAACACGTATAATTCAAACACGCCAGAAGTTCAGGAGAACACGGAGGCTTGAAGAGATGAAAAATCCATGAACAGGGGGTGTCGCTGGTGCCGGCGTTTCGACAAGTGGTCTTGTCTTCGTTATGGCAGTAACTGCATTGAAGTTGTTGAAGCTGCTGCCTTGAAGAAGACAAGACCACTGCTCGAAACATTGGCTCCAGGGACACCCCCTGTTCATTGATTTTTCATCTCTCCGAACACGTATAATGTAACACGTACATCTTTTTTCTCTTTTTTTGGATGTGTAATATACAACGCATTCGAGTATCGTCCCTCACTGTCGTCGCAGTTACTCTTCTTCAAACGATTATTTATATATCGCCGTCATATATAACGAGCTTTAGCGCCGACGACTGCGTAGTGTCAAAAAATCTATTGCATCGCATATTGCACGCTCGATGCCTCTCGAGCCCACATATGAAGCCCGCGTAGTCTAGGTGGCTGGGATTGCGCCGCTTAACCCTGCAGGCATACTGGACGGCTTTCGGTTTTGTGCGCCGGCGTAGCCTAGTAGCATTGGCAGGGAACAAAAGCCTTAGAGAGTAGCTCGCACATTTTCAACACTTTTCTCAGTGTTCCTGGCCAAATATTTTAAATAAATATTCTTCTAGGCTGCACACACAACATTATTAGAGTTAGTCCTTCCCTTTTTAAGCGCCTTCCTTTTACCTGAAAGCGGAAAAAAGAGCTTTTCCTTATTCTGGAACAACTTAAAAAACACGCTTTCTGCTTCGGCGTTAGAGGGTGATAACTGAAGTGACCGGAAGTTTCTTGGGGTGCAACACGTGCTGCTGCTATCGCAATCTTGAAACCGACCGAAAAGGCGAATATAGCTGTACACGTTTGCAGCACGGACGCGGGAGCTCCTATCTCTTAATGGACCGCGGAGCAGGAGAATGAGAAGGGACAGACCCGTGTATTCGAACTTTGAGCAGTCTGCACTCGCGGTGCCCAAGGCTGCTTGTTCGATCGAGCTCTATAGCTACAGCGGGGTGGTCGCGTGGGCGAATGTCGCGTTGCTCTGAGGCGTTGCCGTCAATTAATTAGCAGCTTTCAGCGCCACGCGTTGAGTGCATATTTGATGACAACTATTATGGAAGGGAAACGCCTGCTGCCAATGACGATAACGTATGAGGCTCGCATTCTGAATGTGCGCGTGGTGTGTTCGGGGAAAGGGTTGTTGCAGTATGCAGGACTATATACCGCGAAGAACGTGGGCCGAACGCAGGGATGCTCCATTGTCGCGCTTCTGCTCGGCATATATTATTACGTAACGTCCCCCCGAAAACACTGCTTGAAAGCGTCTGGCTCACCGCGTAAGCGGGAAACCTTTCACCGAACTTAACGAGGCATCGGAGCTATACTTCGCAGTAACGAGAGTGTAAACAACTTCTTGCCGAACTGGATGACGAGCCCTTGCGGAGGAACGGCGTTTGCCGCAATAGTCCGTTCGATCCCTTCGGAGTACCGCACCTTCGCCAGACCTGTTTAAAAAAAGACGGTGCTTCGTTTCCAAGTGTCTGTGAATTTTGTACTCCGACATTAAACTGCCCTCCCGGTCGTAACGGTTTCGTTGCCTCGTTCCCTTCACGACTCGTTCAAGGGCACGCGCTTTGTGTCATGTATATATGCTTTCATGCGTGGTTTATTGCTGATTACTGTGCCATCCCAAACCTCTTTAGCTCAAAGATGCGCAGAAGCATAGCTCCATAAACTACTTTTGACGCCGTTTCCTTTCACCTCTCTCTTCCTTGGTGTGTGTCCTTGTCGCTTTGTGGAGCATGTAACGACTATCCCAACAAGAAGTCTTGCTGTTTAGCTCGTGGCTTCGACACAGCGATGACGGCGATCGCATTTCAGTGGGGGGCGAAATAGGAGAACATTTGGGACGGTGACAAAGGCCATGCACCCCAGTGGCGCGGTTTTCGACATCGCGCGCTGCACAAAGTAGCTTCTTCGCAAAGTTGCGTCTGCGCTTGTAATAAACCAGCAAGGAGCTTACAAATCAAGCAGCCGATATTAAAAAAAAACGCCAGGCCTGCGCTAAAACCGCAGCACAGTCACAGCGAAAGCTGGAAGAGCGGCGTTTCTAGAGCCCGTTAAGCTCTCTTGGGGCTACAATACAAGTACACTAGAAAGGTACCCACTACGCCATAAATCACAATTTTTGTGAAGTTTGGAAGCACCTACTAAGCCATTATTCGTCATTCTGTGGAGAAGCGAGGCACCAGCTACACGTCTGTAAGGCATTATGTGCACTTTGTTCACGCGACGACTGATGACGATGAAGAATTATGGCGCAGGCCTTTGTAATGGGTTGGAATGTTTAAATGGCCCACCAGTTATGTAATTTGCATTGGGTGACGCCCGGTCGCTATTTCCCTCTCCCGTCATGCTGTATAACACACGTTGACGTGGGAAAGAGACGGGGGGGGGGGGGCGAAGAACTTTACTCAGACCACGAGGAAATGTATCATGCGCTTATGGGCTTCCTTGGCAACCAATACAAGTGCCCTTGCGAGGAACCCACTACGCTATAAATCATTGTAATTTTACTGAGACCCAGAGGAAGTGGATCATGCGCTTATGGGCTTCCATGGCAACCAATACAAGTGCACTTGCGAGGAAACCACTACGCTATAAATCATTGAAATTTTTTAGAAGTAGGGCAGCAGGCACTCTGCCATTTTTCGTCATTCTACGGAGAGCGTTGGTACCTGCTAAACCCATGTAAGGCATTATGCGCACTTTGTTGATGCTGTGCCTGATGGCGATGAAGAATTATGGCAGGGTCCTTTGTAATGGGTTGGAAGCATTCAACAACCTACTCGTTGCGCAATTCGCATTGTGTGACGCCTGGTTACAGAATTCGCGTTGTGCGACGCTTGGTGCTTATTTTACTCTTCTACCACGCTATATTGCATATGCTAATGTGGTTCCTTCCCGACATGAAGCCTGTATAGGACCTTTTAGCAAAGCAGTTTCAAGCACCGGCATGGCTCAGAGGTTGAATACTGGGCTCCCACGCAGAGGGCCCAGGTTCGAACCTCGTTCCATCCTGGAATTTTTTTCTTATTTAGTTTTTTTTCTTACTTCGAGCGATACTGGTTACGGACACCGGCGGCGGCGGACAACTACGGCGCCAAAAACGGCCTGGGAAATGATCTCATAACAGCTTTCGCTGTAAAAAAAAAAAGGAGCCAGCAGTTCTTTGTAATGTCTCCATGGGATCAGTTGAATTCAAGAGCTTTCTTCTTCTTTTTTTTTTTCAGAATTCTGGAAACTATAGCTTGACAAGGCCAGGAAACAAAGGAGGCGCACCAAGAGACAAAATATGTACTCTGAACCACGCAGACAGAATCACAGAGTTTAGGTGAAACGACTTATGCTTTCCGTTCTAATTAAAAAATCCATTATATCTGTCGATTACGTCACTGCACTTTTAGGGTCAGACAACTGGCGTTGGGAAATTTCTAGATTACTAAATCCAGTTGCTCAACCACTGCAATTGAAGGGCTCCATATTTGTCAGCTTTCCATTGGTTTGCACCGTGTACAGTGTACCCCGTAGGGCTTGCTTCGCGCCGCAAACAGAATCACTTGTCCGCTTTTCACGGCGCACGTATGAAAGGAACAATGATCGTGTGGTGTCTCTTACATGCATGTGGAAACCACACCAAACATCGCAGGAAAAGCGAAACCATTATTTCAGAGTACACATCTGCAATAGAAGAATACATCAAGTATCGTGCAGCAGCTATATTAAAAAACTAGTATGGTTGTGTTTTTTTTTTTTTACATGGGGTGGATATATTAAAAGCATGATGTAAAATACTGCTTTCCAATAACACAGACTAACTAGTCTCAGGGTCAACATTCCCGTCCCCTTGTGGCAACCGGAAAGTCATCAAACTTGTTACTCTTTTTCGTCGGTCTCATTTCCCCGGCCGGATTGGGTTTGCATCGAAGTCAGAATTTCAGTGTCAACCCTTTACGTCTTTTACTTCGTGACACGTTTACGATACAACGTAACTTGCATTTGCACTTGTCACACAACGCGCACGTCATCAGTAACTTGATGACTCGGACTCTATGTAGAAACACAAAAATTATTTTTAATAAAGGACTTTCTCAGAATAACACGGATACACGGAGAGGTCTGAAGGCGAGAAAACTTTATGTATCAGTTATTGGTCAGCTGCCAGCTCGTAATAAGTTCACGTGCAACGTGACGCCAACAGGCAGAAAAAGAGTGTTCTACACTCGCCGTCATGGCTACTGGCGGCGCTGACTGACGATCTCATGTTTAAATACACTTATATAGCCCATAAAGTGGACGGGGGGATGGCCGCCGCGGTAGCTCAGTTGGTACAGCATCGGACGCGTTATTCGAAGGTCGCAAGTTCGGTGCCTGCCCGCGGCAAGCTATCTTTTCGTCCACTTTTCTTTCTTCACATTTACATTACATTTACTACTAATAACGTCCCCTATACTTTCCTTGACATTATTGTCTGTTAGTTCTCATTAATTATATATATCAGTGTAATTTAGCTACAAAAAGGTGTGTCTGTTATTTCATTCACCTCGTTCTCCGGCGTAGGTTATCCCAGTTGTATTTGCAGCAACTATAAGCACCCTGTCTTTTCACTTCTTTTTCCTCTTCTTCGGCTTGTGCACGAAGGAAGGTATCTTAATTATGAACAGAGTGTATAGGCGCCACAAATTTAGGCCCGCTGAAGCGCGCCGTATATCAGTGCACTTCGGTCAGTTAGGCCCGCTGAAGCGCGCCGTAATCAGTGCACTTCGGTCAGTTAAGAGTGGTCGTTCCTCAAGGCGGAGTACTCAGTCCCATACTATTCAATCTCACCCTCATTCAACTTGTCGAATCCCTGCCAAGTACGATCAAGGTATCTATATACGCAGACGACATATGTGTCTGGACCTCAGCCGTTACACGACTTCAAATACGTGCGAGACTTCAAAAGGCTGCAACATTGACAGCGCACTACCTTAGCAAACAAGGCCCACTTGAACTTGCCTCGTATCGCCCTATTGCATTGGCCAGCTGCGTGCGGAAGATAATGGAACGAATGATATATGGCCGCCTGGAGTGGTATCTCGAACACTACAAGATCTATCCAAACTCCATGGCTGGTTTCCTACGTGATCGTTCATGCATAGACAATGTTTTTGATCTCGTTACGTACGTTCAACAGCAGAGATCACGTAAGCGACTACCTGCAGCGTTGTTTTTGGATGTGAAAGGCGCCTATGATAATGTTCTACACGAGGCTATTATCGATGCACTTGAGGTGCTTGGCCTTGGTGGTCGAGTTCTTCGATGGATTGGTAGCTACCTGTCTGCAAGGTCATTCTTTGTGTCCACCGAAGACGGCCCCACCACACTACGCTATACCTGCCGAGGCGTTCCTCAAGGCGGAGTACTCAGTCCCATACTATTCAATCTCGCCCTCATTCAACTTGTCGAATCCCTGCCAAGTACTATCAAGGTATCTATATACGCAGACGACATATGTGTCTGGACCTCAGCCGTTACACGACTTCAAATACGTGCGAGACTTCAAAAGGCTGCAACATTGACAGCGCACTACCTTAGCAAACAAGGCCTCAGAATATCCCCGGAGAAATGTGCATTGATGGCGTTCACGCGCAAACCAATGACACCATATGCCATTTCTATTGACGGGCAGTCGATTTCTTATGCCAGAACCTACAAATTTCTCGGCATAATTATTGACAGAAACCTCAATTGGAGCCCACACGTGGCCTATTTGAAGAAGCGCCTGACGGCCATTGCCCAGCTGCTCAAGTTCCTGGGAGGGAAAGACTGGGGCATGTCTGTAGATGCAATGTTGGAATTATACAGAGCACTCTTTCTTGGGTTTCTGAGATACAGTCTGCCTGTACTAACCAACACCTGCAAGACAAATCTTCGCGTCCTACAGGCTACACAAGCTCAGGCACTCAGAGTTTGCCTAGGCCTGCCCAAATGTGCGCCAACAGAGGCGACTATTGCCATCGCCAAGGATCTACCGATACAAACGCACATTGCGTTAGAAGCCTTGAGAGCTCACATCAGGCATTTTGCTCGAGCTCCTAACCACCACCTGGCAACACTGCCCTCAGAAAGACCGCTAGCATCATACTGCGCAACAATCTGGAGCTACTCCGCCAACCTTTTGTATACACTGTTGTATACTGTACACTATTTTTATGTCAATAAATTCAATTCAATTCAATTCAATTCAACCTACCGTCAGGCTTCAGCCCCGCATCCAAACCACCGATTACACCTTGTTGTTTGGTTCGTCCTGCAGTGCACCTCAGTGTACCAGGAATCAAGAAAAAATCTGATTTGTCATCGCCTGTCCTGAAACAGCTATCTCTGCTTCTACTGCACGAGAAATACACCGACCACATACATATTTACACCGACGGCTCAACGACCATCCGTGATTCGTCCGGAGCAGTAGTCGTCCCAGCGAAAGGTGTAACAGTTAGCTTTAAGACCGACCACCCAACAACATCAACGGCTGCTGAACTGACAGCTCTTCGCGCTGCACTTTGTGTTATCAATCGCGAACAACCGCAGCGATGGTCAATTTTTAGTGACTCCAAAGCAGCCCTACAATCTCTCTTGTCAGCCCTGCGGCGTGGACCATATGAACAACTGGTATTCGATATAAGACACCTCATTCATACGTCATTCGAGAAGGGACACCAAGTGACATTTCAATGGTTGCCAAGTAACTGCGGCGTGCTTGGCAACGAACATGCCGATAATGCTGCTCGGTCAGCTTTGCAAGGCGACAAGGAAGAGGCTATACCCCTTTCAAGGTCTGATGCTGCTGCCATGCTTCAAAGGATCGCAAAGAATATTTCGCACTCAACACTGAATGCCTCAAGAAGCCAAAACTATCGGCAACACCACCTCGACGAGTTGTGGCGACTTCAACTACCATCTGGACTCCGCCGAAGAGAGGCCACTCTGCTATGCCGCTTGTGGCTAAGAGTGGCTTTCATGAAGTCATATTCGTTTCGAATAGGGATGGCCGACAACGCTCTTTGCGACGCCTGCGGCACCGAGGAGACCTTGCAGCATATCTTCTGCGACTGTCCTCGCTACGATGCGCAGAGACGATCCCTCAAATTCGCTCTCGCTCGTCTTCACAACAGATGGTTGACACTAGAAACAGTTCTACAATGTCATCCTGATAAGTCATCGAGAATTCAAGCAACCAAGGCATTGCTCAAATTCCTAAGGAAAACAGGCTTACACGAGCGGCTGTAGACTTTTTAATGATGCCGCATACCGCACAAGACTGCCGCTCTGCGCTGTGAAGTTATGTGTGTGCGTGTGTGTCCCCCTCTCTTTCTCTCTTTCTTTACTCTTCTTTCAATCTCCCCCATCCCTTCCCCCTGTACAGGGTATCATACCGGTTATGCCAAACTGGTTAACATCCCTGTCTTTCCTCTCTCCCGTTTTCCTTCCTTCCTTCGGTCAGTTAGCCGTATCATGTCACGTTAAAGCCTACCAGTGAGCAACCGGGATTAAATTTCTATCTGATGTATTACGACCAGCATATCTTTTGAATGACCACAGGTTGAAAATTGCTATTGGTATGAAGAAACTAACTGGCGAAACGACCGGCTTCGGAAAACGCAGCGCAGAACCTACCGACGTGTTTTCGACCTGACGGTCCATGCACGTCACACTGCGAACGTCATTTTCATTCTCTCACTCTGCCGCCTATATTTGTTATTGGCTTAATTTGGTCGTAGGCGTCGCTTGTTTAAAACATTCGCTAAAATGAAAAAAAAAAGTGTAAAGAGCGGACAAAAGCAACCGTTCCGACGCCGGGACTCGAACCCGGGTATTCTGGGTTAAAGCCAGACATCATAGCCACTAGACCACACCGGAGCGTACCCTTCGCGCTGCAAAAAAACGCAGTGCTTCTGCGAGCAAAGCGTGCAACGAAGCGCGCTGTGAGGTCGCTCTCGAGAAACGTGACAGCCTGGGCCTCCCTGCTAGTGCACGTGCCGTGATCCCAGCTGGGTTGCGCCTTTCTGACCCACTCCGTGAATCAATCAACGGTACGCTCGAGGCTGGCTCCGCTGATGACTATGAAGCCCGAGAGACAACGCAAGTTCCACAATCTTTTTCAAAAGCTCTAAGTTGAACAGCTGCCGTTCCATCGGGGAATGAATGAGGCAGGGAATGAATGCAGCGGCCACTCCAGAGGCCAGTAAAAGGATAAATTGATAATGCAAACGGCAAAATGCCCTGAACCAGAGGGTCGTCGGCACCCGCTTTGATTTACGCAGCGCGTGAGACTACAAGAAATAAAGTTAGTGCCTCGTGCAGCTTTATGAATAAGTGGAGTTTTCTTTTGAGCAAATGTGCGAGCGGCGGTCAACTGCACTGCCATGGCTGCACTGCGTGCGATAAGCATGAGAGAGTAAGCCCAACGAAGCTATAGGTGTGCTTTTCTTCCAGGCCTCAAGAGCCAACGGGCACGTACCGTGGCTACAGCACGGAGTCCCACCCGTTTCGTTACTCTGAATCAGCACAAGTCTAGTTCTAAAAGTGCTCAAGGTCGTGGGGTAGAAACGCAGAAGTTTTCTGAGCTTTCTCGAGTGCGAGCAGCGTTTTCTTGGCTAGCAACACTCAAGGTCCTTTAAGACCATTCAAGATTTTCGGTCGTCGTAAGATCACTCATTTCTCGTATTTTTGTGAAATAAATGATTTTGTTCATTGAAATTCCGGTCTAAAATTGTTGAAACTTAGCAAAACTCACGTTTATATCGCAATTTAAATGTTAGTAATTGTAAATTCAATTATTACGCATGCATAATTTTGAGGAATGCTGTGTAAACGTTACACTAGTGAGACATCTCCGCTTGTGATGTCTAATAGTAATATGACATTTTTTTTCTCCTATGCTAGTATTTGTCACGTAATGGGTAACTCCAGCACAATGTTGTCGTCAAGGGCGAAAAGGGTTACATAGTCCCGAACTCTGCGCCCTCATTGGGTAGAGCAACATGTGTTTGGCTGCATGTGTCACAAATGTTGTGACGTCACAGTGGTGCAGGACCGATTTCGATTAAGTTAACGTTTTGTTAACGTTAATAAAAATTAGTGGAGTGGCATACAAGCAAAGCGAATGCTTCGCATGAATTGTGGTGTGAGATAATTAGCCTATGTATGCCGACATTTCGTTTCCGTTCCTACTTGCTCGCCGCCACCAGCGTGAAATAAAATAAGAAAGTAAATTTCCTCTTCTCGATACCGCGTGATATCTACTAGCCAATCACACCCCACGTTCCGACCTACCAAGTCGTGGAATAAATCGAACTACGCTAATGGTGAAATGCATCTTTCTTTTTTTGTGTGTGTGTGCATCAGCCAGGGGGCAGTCGTTTCATTCGCAGCCGTTTAACTCTTGTTTACGTATTTATTCACTCTGCGCTCTGCTTTGATGTACATTCGAAGATGCATTTAAAAGTTAGCTATAGGTAGACTACACGACAAAAAGCTCTGCATCTGCGGGGCCTTGTCTCGCTACGATAAACAGCAGTCGTGGCAGCGCTGTTCTTCTTGTGATATGGGAATATCAGTCTCACACATTAGAAGAACGAAACAAATAGTAAATTATTCATATTCGCCCTGAGTGATACCGCCTGATTTTTAGGTGTGATCAGTCGGCTAACTAGTTATGCTTATTTATGCTTAATTTTACCTAGTATTCATGTTAGCTGTATAGGATAAGTCGCATATGAGAAGTATAAGCGTCCGTTATTTCCACGGCATTAGCGTCTATGTGCTTTTTTTTTTTGCGAGCTCTAGAGAAAGCCCGAGAAGTATTAAAGACAATAAAAACTCGCAGGGTCCCCTATGTATTCGTCTAAGACGACTCGAAGGCGAAAGCCATCTGCTTTTTTTTCTTCTCAGTCAATGTACTGATGCTCTCCCGCCCTCTCCGAAAGCTCTCTGCACCTAACCTGGTTTTGCACTGCCTCCGTGACCGGCCCACCTATCACCAAGCGACGATTTCATGTGATGGCGGCACC
>NC_051176.1:112763595-112773595 GCF_013339695.2 Rhipicephalus sanguineus | reverse complement strand
TTTTTCTGAATTATTTTTCTTTGGGACTTTTATATATATACACATACTTATACATATACGGTGCATGACGGCGGTGACGGCGATGGCAAAAACCAGCCGAGACTGTCCATATAATTGTTATCGCAATAAAAGAAAGATTACTGAGAAGTATCAGTGAAGCACCATGCTCTGCGAGGCCAGTGCCCTCCTCCATATATATCCTGTGAATTTGCATAACTCTATTTCTTCTGATGCCCGCTATAGGCAATTCCTGAGCGCTCGTTTGTCACACAGTGAGCACCGCTTTTTTTTTTTTTTTTCGTCTACGCTTGAGCGCGGTATACATGTCTCTCGCGGGCGTTGCCCGTCGTGAGCGATGCGCGTCATTTTCTTGCACCTTTATTGCACTTTATTTTCCTGCATCTTTCTTGCTCTGTTTCTCACTACATGCACGATTCCGGCCGGATTGCGTTCCGTGTTCATGTGTATAGAACAAGACCCAAATAGCGCTGAGAAAATTTCGGCAGGAGCAGCCAGCTTCATTGTAGTGTGTTCGGCGTCACAGCGGGAGTCTCGCGAGAGTACGTGGGCCCATGCATCAAGGCTGCACTAAGTTCGAGGCTGTGCGATGACCCTGTTGCGCTGGCTCGCCCTTCCTGCTGATTTGTTTGCGGCCCTGGGCGGAATTGTCGCGGTACAGCATGTGCTGCGCTTACGGAATATCTCGAAGTGTGAAAGCTTGTATGAACTTGGCAATGAAACCAAGTGCTCTAACTGAAGGCACGAATAGGCTTTGTTGGGAAACGGTTGATCTTCCGTTGTTGTTGTTGATTAACGACGGCTGTTTCCGCACCGCTATTACAGCTAAACAGGCACTACAGTTCGTTAGCATCCAGTTCCAGTTATAGGCACATTACTTCTTGTGTGTGGTGAGCCGCTTGTGGCGAATACGATCTCCACTTTTCTTTCGCATGTTCCATGTTGAAAGGCGATACTTTCTCGGGACGTATAAGTTTATCAGGGGCCACGTGCCTTCACTCGACGGTGTCATCATTTCACATGTATGTGTATGCCCGTAAATCGCTGGCATTGAAATTTAAGACAGCGAATCACTTAATGGGTTCAGTTTATTCAAGGAAGCCCGAAGTTTGCAGAGTCCGTAGCAAAATATTTGCAGCTTTTATACACTCAAGACAGAAAACGATATAGCTTTTCGTAAGAGCCACGCCGCCTAGAAACAACGTTCAGATGTGCCGCACCAAGGACACGCCTACTGTTTCGGTGCATAGAAACGTGCGATACCTGATCGAAACTGTGGCTTTTTTCGCTAATGGCAGGCTGAAATACAGAATCGCTGCACTTCCTTTTTACTGCTCTTCATTGAAGTAAATGTAATCGGAGTAGTTGGCGCCATCCCCCTATGCCATAATATATATATATATATATATATATATATATATATATATATATATATTATGTGTGTGTGTGTGTGTGTGTGTGTGTGTGTGTGTGTGTGCGATATTACTTCCCCGCACGGCTTAGCGCACATGGCCTTAAACCTTCCGCTATTCGGAAGTGAATGTCCTTTTCTGCGTCCATGGTTTGCGGCACGGGGCGCGGGTGTTATACTGCGGTGTTGGTTTCGAAGAGGCTTTTAAGAAGCTATGGCTGGTTACTAATACCTCTAAGCCGTATGAAGAGGAATCTTTGCATGGTATAGTGCGTTTGGTCACGTTTTTCAGGCTTTATCTAAAATTGATGGGTGACTAAAGGCGAACGCCATCTGATTTGCCCGTTTGACACTGCGCAAGTAACATACCTGAAAATTGATTCGGGAAATTCGGTGCATAAAGCAAGAAATTCCGCGCAGAATCTCCTCTGGGCGTCATAAAAGTGAGGCGTAAGCGTTTGCCACTGATAACCTGCTGTTTTGTTACCGTATCCTGCTGTGTTGAGGCGAGTAGTGTGCTCTTCCCGATGAAGTCTATAGTACAACGCGCTTGTATTGACCGCCTTTGTTCCTGTGCTGCGGCCTTCCCTGGAACGTTGTTGTCGGGCGGCATCGGCACGGAGCCTTTCGTCTTCCTTCTTGCGCTCGTCAGTGTCTTGGTGCAGCAGTAGAAAACAGCGCTAAAATACGGGACGAAGAAAGGACAGAAACCACGGCGCTGATTATCCACCAAACAGGGGCGTAGCCAGAAATTTTTTTCGGGGGGGGGGGGGGGGTTTCAACCATACTTTATGTATGTTCGTGCGTGCGTTTGTATGTGTGCGTGTATATATACGCAAGCGAAACTGAAAAATTTCGTGGGGGGGTTTGAACCCCCCCAACCCCCCCCCCCCTTGGCTACGCCCCTGCCACCAAATGTGCTTTATTCTTCCAGTCCGCATATATATACTCCACCACAATCTTGTGATGGAGTATATATATATATATATATATATATATATATATATATATATATAGCTCCCCGCTCTGCGCAGCTTCGTTTAGTTGTTTCGGCACGGCATCTTTCATTTTCTTTCTCGCGATCGTCAGCGTCTTGTTTTGAGTTCGCACGGTACAACACATTCCTACGGTTCATTACTCACCTTCGGCAAGCGGGGGTCTTTAGTCCAGTGGGCAAGACACTCGGTTCGTAGATACGCATTGGAAACCCACCTCCGCCAACATTTTCATTTTCGAATTCATTTAGCCTCATACGTTAATTTCTTTACAATGGTTATCTTACCTAACCGACAGCTTTCCACGTTGGGTCGATATAGAAGTGCTTCCGCATTTAAGAAATAAATCTGCCGGTGAATTTCTTTAGAACGAAGAACCTCGTGTTTTGTGTTTCCTGTACCATCGACGAGGGAGTCATACTGTCTTCGCGAACGCTAGTGTGCATGTGTGAAATACGAATCTGCATGATGCAGTGGCGTTTATGCGCATGCGCCTGCAAGGACGGAGTGACGAAGTCGCGTGCGGGTTGGCGAACGCGTGGCTAGCACTCTACTCTGCTGCCAGCCATATATATGCTGATGCTGCGCTCCAGTTTCTAATGCTGGTGCAGAGCGCGTGTTCTCTTGTCAACTTGCCAAAATGAACCTGGACTTTTTATAATATTAATAATTGTTGGGAACTAACAGACAAATAATGCCAAGGAAAGTATAGGAGATGTTATTTGTAATAATTGGTATATAAATGTGAAGAAAGTAAGTGGACGAAAAGATAACTTGCCGCCGGCAGGGACCGAACCTTCGATTATCTTTTCAAGTTTGCAAGTTATCTTTTCGTCGACTTTACTTTATTCACATTTATATCGCACTTATTACAATTATTACAAATAACATCTCCTATACTTTCCTTGGCATTATTGTCTGTTAGTTCTCATTAATATTGCCACGTGCATGCAATAAGAAAGACGACGACAACACAAATGGGCATACGCTGCGTGCAGAAGATAGAAAGGAAGAAAGAAGAAGAGCTCGCTGCGCGCGGTATTAAAAAAACTCCGACCTGCTGTTCTTCTCTTGATCTGTGCGTTACGACCTCTCTCTTGACGTCGCGACACTGGTGGAGGTGCTGGAGCCTGCAATCTGATGCAGGAAAGCCTGATTCGGACCCGTACGCCCAGTCCGGAGACTCAACCTCTCGTCACGACTCCAGTGCACCGATTCAGCCGGCGCCTACTAGGCCTAAGTCCGGATCCGGACAACACGAAAAGTCCTAAGGATGCCCCAAACAAGTACCGAAGTTCCACATCCAATAAAGGAAGTCATATGGGTGTCCCGTAGACTTCAGCGAACGGATGTCCATTAAACATCCCAGAAGAGGACATGAATGGGTGGATGCTTGCATGCCTCACATCAACACACGCGTTTTTAATCTACTTACTCATATAAGCACACATATATGCATCTTCATGAATTAATAATGTACATTTCCAGCGATAATTGTTTAAAATCGCACCAATACATATATGGAACTTACGCAACGTACCCTTCACAAATAATTAACATGTATTAATTAAACAGGCGAGAACACATAACGGCGCTTGTTTGCTGAAGTTTTGCATGCTAATTATTCTTTCGTAGAGGTCTTAATTAATTAAAGCACGTCCAACTTGAGCAACGACATAGTTTACTACGTGATGTGCTGATGTGCTGCGCGTTGCTCGTTTATTCGGAACCACATATATGCATGCGATCAACCTTGCTCACTAGACTGTTTCAACGTACTTAGCCCGGATGGCCCACGAAAAAGTCCAATATAGTTAAACATTAATGGGGATTGAAACCGTCCCATGTAAAACTAACCTTCCTGTGTGCTCCGTTCGAGAAGCGGCGAGCAGTTTCGGTTTCAGTTCTCTGAATGTATCGTTTTACATGTACACTGCTCTTAAATGGGCAGGCGAAAAATTATTAAAACAACGGCTTTGTAATTCGTATTTGAAGTGCGCTGTAGTTTCTTAACTTTTTTCTTTTACTTTATGCTCATTATATGTACGACAACATTACCAACATTACGACAATGCGGCTGTGGCTGCAGTTACTTTCTATAGTTCCGCATTTGAAATGTGTTCTCTGCGTGCGGTTACAACAGTTACAGTTCGCGCGCACTCTGAAATTTGGGTTCGCGGAGCTGGTTGTAATCGAAGGTAAGTGTTGTTTTCCTACTGTTTTTTGATCTGTCAAGCGTGAAGATATACGTGTGTTGGCCTTGTTTTATCTTTAGAGCTTGCATACGCTTGGCGGGAAGCGCGCGCCATGGAAAGCGAATACGAGAGCAAGTTATCGTTGCATTTATCATTCTTCCCCGTTTGTTGTGTTCATCTGCCTTTTGTAATGTGCAGTGCGATGCTATAATTTAGATGTCGCCCGCCTAAACAGCACGACACAAGTGAGTTTACCGGTTACCACGTGGCTCACCAAGTGCTTTACCACGCTTATAGTCGCCTAAACATGGCTTCCATGTCGAGATCGACTGCTGATCAGTCACGCCGTGCAGGCCGATGTGCGCGCAATCTTGGTAGCTGCTGGCGAATCTTTTAACGCGGAGAAGAATCTTTCACGTGTCGCTTTTACCTCCAATCAGCCAGAAGTTCCCGAACCACCTCTGAACCGTTCGCTCGGCCAAGTTGAGAGTGCCGGTATTTATGGCAGCCTGCAGCCAGAAGTGTCCGAACCACCTCTGAACCGTTCGCTCGGCCAAGTTGCCAGTGCCGGCATTTATGGCGGCATGCTGGAATCTTGCGACTAGAAGTACCATACTGGTGACAACATGCACAGCGTTCCCGTGGAACCCGATAACGTGCCCGACGGGTGCCACAGATGCCTTACACAGCAGGACACTGCAACGGATTCTAACTCAAATATATTGAAAGAACTGAGTCAGTCTGAGGCATGCAGAGTCGGCGTGTTGTTGTGTGGTTCAGTGTACAAACTGCGCAGGGCAGAGAGATCCCCGCGTGTCGGCGCCGCAAAGAGCAGACGCGGAAGGCCCCGCTCCGGGAAAGAAAGGCGACTCTGTGGTGACGCCGTCAAAGCGCAGGGCCGCCAAAGCCGCCTCCTTGCTTGTAACAAAAGGGAGGAGATACAAGCTGAACGGGAAGGCCCGTCGCGCCGGTGGGACGACGCGAGACACGGCCGCCTGGTTTCAGTTATTGTTCGGCATCCGTATGCACCCCTATGAGCGTTTACCTGCGCTGCTGTTCGGAGAGCCTGCCGCTAACAAGAAACACGTGTCGGCGCCGCAAAAGGGAACGCGAAGAATTGGTCTTGCGACCGCTTGGCCGGATGCGACCGGGGGATGTCTTTGTGTACAATCGCCGTCTGGTCGTAATTACGGCACTCGGAGCGTTCAGGTGAACCGGCCCCCAGCTGCATGTAATGACCGAGTGTCATTAGACTGGCGAGCAACACACTGTTGAGTACACATTTCGCCAGTGGCCAGGACCTGGGAAGAGTCGCGCTGCTTTGTGGCGGCTTTTTGAAAGAGACGTTGGTACTCGGGCCGGTTGAGCCCGAGCCGAGCTTTCGGCGCTGGCGGACCTCAGGGGCATGCTCGGACTATAACGTAGGGCAGAGTGAGATGACACGTGTTGCGCAGTGAACCTATCCCCTCGCGTGTTGTAGATTGTGTCGTACGTTAGACCAATGCCGTGTGTGTCATGAAAGTGTTTGTGCCATTGGTTGTGGTGATGCCAACCCCCAAGTGTGATTGGTTTGTTGAGGGACTCTTTGTCTAACTGAACGTTGAAAAGAGGCTGTTTTGGATGTGAGAAGAGAGCGGAGGTTCGGGCTTGGACCCGGGCAGACGCCTGAGCGTGGCAATAAAGCGTCTCTTCACTGGACAACGGCTCTTCCTTCGCGCTGCCACCGTGCACTCGAGTCATCGAGGGGCGCCGATTCGAACCTCAAACACCTTCCCTCCTTAGCTAGTGTTGAAGCTAGCAGAGGATAGTAGGGAAAGGAAATTAACTGGCGCAGTCGACAGGATCGGAGAGCCCGCAGTGAGGAAGGTGCTGAAGCCCGGCGAAGCTGTCAAGACGCTCGCTGCTATTGGGACCTGCTGGTGAGCTGCCTGAAGCAGTGTTGACATTCCGAGCCTGCCGGTCAACTTTGGAGCCAGGAGTTGAGCGACACGTGAGCGCTGGGTGTCAGCGAACAAGGGCGAAGCCGAACGACTTCGTTGAGCGACTGACGAGGCGCTGCGGTGTCCTGCATCGGGAGGAGAGCGGAGGTTCGGGCTTGGACCCGGGCAGACGCCTGAGCGTGGCAATAAAGCGTCTCTTCACTGGACAACGGCTCTTCCTTCGCGCTGCCACCGTGCACTCGAGTGTGCCTCACGATGCCGTCACAAATCTGTTAAAGGTTCTTCGCTCGTATTGTTGCATGTGCGAGCTACCAAGTAGCGCCAGGGTGCTTTTGTCCACACCAAGAGTGCCAAATGTCACACTACTGCTGGATTCTGGACATTATTGTCATTTTGGTTTGCGTGAAGGGCTTCAATCTGCTCTCAGACATGTTTACCATGTGCCCAATGCACATGGTAAACATATGCATTACCATGTGCCCGATGCCTGTGGTCTGTTTTATGTTCAGGCTCATCGCACATACCAGTACCCTCAACTCTTGCTGCGGCTGCAAGGCCACACACGGAACCACGCATGCTTGGTATGTCATTCTGGTTTCACATAGCAATTTTTATCTTGCTGCGGTTAGGTTTTTGCTTTTGCATTGTGCGGCAAGGTGGAGTGCAAACTATGGTTTCTATGTTTTAGGTGCTTTGCACATGTTGGACGCTGACAACTCTTTTACGGAACTGCAATCTCATGGTATATCATTTATGCGGTATACATCATTATGTTGCTGTTGTGCAATGTTTCCAGTTTTTACCTTGTTTCGTTGTACAGTCATTGTGCTATAGCCAAATGCCTGTGGTCTGTTTTATGTTCAGGCTCATCGCACGTACCAGTATCCTCAACTCTTGCTGTGGCTGCATGGCCACACATGGAACCGAGCATGCTTGGTATGTCATTCTGATGTCTTAATGCATGTTGCTGTAGTTTATTTACATTTACTCATTATATTGAGAATTCTTTGCCCACTTCAGGTGTTTTGAGCCTGCCTGTCTGTCTCTGTATCTATTTCATCTCTGTCTGCCTGTCTGTGTAACTCTAGATGTTAACTTGTGGTGTCACTTATGCTCAGATACATCGTACAGTCCAGGACCCGCATATCTGACCGGGGCTACAAGGTCACAAACAGACCCACAAGTGCTCGGTATGTCATTCACCTTCTTTAATGGTTACAGTCCAAACTGTTCAGTGTCCTTGGGTTCTATTAATACTAAGGGAAAAATTTCCGTCTTGTTTATGTGTTTTCTTGCTTCATGTTTACTTGAGGCAAATGTTTCCTTTGTACTGTAGATGTACTATTCACATGTGATAATTCATGCCAAGAGAGAGTGAAATTAATTCCACGAGTATTCTTCTTTATTGTAACGTGTTGGAAAAGGAAGGTGATATTCTTAGCACTAAATCAGCTTAGTTTTTTAGTTGGGTTGCTGGCTTCATGCTGGAAAAAATTGTGGCAGAACCCATCTTACAATGATTCACCAGTAATACGATTTGTGTTCAAGCAATGTAACAGCCTGCTGTATTGCTCCACCTCCATCTCTTGAGCTCGTGTATGTGGGCAGTGTCCTATTTCCTTCATATATGCTATGTATCAGCATAAATAGAAACACAAACTGCATAGCTTCTGCACAGTGTGCCTCACCTTGCTCTGGTTTCATGATAATAGTATTAGTGTGAGCATTCATTACCCTCCCCTATGCCGCAGCCACATAGCACAAATGAAAAAAAAATTGTATGTTGCCGCTGGCATAACATACTTCCCATTGCCGTTGTGACACAGTGACACACTACCATGAGTCATGTTGAAGAGACAGGGCGTGCAAACACGAACACAAGAGGGAACCCAAGACACCACAAACGCCTTGACATCTTGGATTCTCTCTTGTGTCCATGTTCGCACGCCCTGTCTCTTTAATATCAGTACCTACAAACTAGCTCAGCTTTCTGTCATTCTAACCAGAGGTCAGTGGTGCAGTTTATCCCTTTGTTCTTCTTTAGGAGCATGCTTCATCATTTGCCCCGCCACGGTGGTCTAGTGGTTATGGCGCTCGACTGCTGACCCGAAGGTCGCGGGATCGAATCCCGGCCGCGGCGGCTGCATTTCCGATGGAGGCGAAAATGTTTGAGGCCCGTGTGCTTAGATTTAGGTGCACGTTAAAGAACCCCAGGTGGTCGATATTTCCGGAGCCCTCCACTACGGCGTCTCTCATAATCATATCGTGGTTTTGGGACGTTAAACCCCAGCAATTATTATTATTATGCTTCATCATTTGAGCAACGATGGTTGCTAATGTGCAAGCGGTGACTTATAAAAACATTTGTGCTCGTGGTGCTGCTGCAGCATCAATCAAATCGTAGATCCTCACTTACACTGTTATCACCAAGCCAGTGTCGCAAAAACTGCAAAGAAGGCTGTACGTAGATTTCAATGTATGTTAAAGAACTCCAGGTGGTCAAAATTTTTGGCTCGATAATCATGTCGTGGTTTGGAACGTAAAACCCCAACAATTCTTATTGCAAAGAAGACTCATGCTTTGCTGTTAGCGCTCTACAAGTAACTCTCAGCAATGTTCATGACCGTTTTTTTCATGTGTTGCCATATAATTCACTGAAAAGTTTTAAAGCTATATTTTGAATATAGGTTAACCTATAGCTACCTGGAAAAGCAAAGCACTTTGAACATTACATACCTTTAGTTACTTTAAGCCTTGCTATGTTCGAATTATTGCGGTAGTTTTTCATGTTAGACATATTGCTGAACTGAAAACTCTCATAACACTGATGCCATCACTGCTTTTTCAGCCTTCATGGAAAGGATACTACATGTGTTAAATAGCATGAAGCACACCCAGCAAGCCCATTCGCAATATTTCAACGAGCTGCTAAGTAATGCCGACAGTGCAGCTCCGCACCCTCATGGCCTCCCAGACCTGCCTTTCTCGAATGTGGCGGATGTTCTTGCGTATGAAGAGAAGCTCGAGACAGACAGCAAAGCTCATGATCAACATGGCCTAAGCTCAGTATAATGCTGCCTGTCTTGTAACTACAGCATGCTGGAGTGACTAGGCATTTATAAATTCATGTGAATATTACTTATGACAGTCTGATTAATGACGTACTGTTGAATTTTTACATAGCTAGCTGCGTATGACAGTTCTAAAGAATTTAAGTAAAGCTAGAAGCCAGCTTGTATTTCTTTATTACCACAAAATCATCTAGGTTGCAAAACATTCAAAGTAAACTGGATCCCAATGTGTCTTTCTAGCTGTATATCTTCTTGTTTCCTTTTAACAGAAAAAGCACATGGCTGTACAAGGGGGAGATTCGACGAAACTGAAAACAACACGTGTACATGCAGTCCCTCCTCAGCTGGAATGCTGCAGTGGGCTTCAGTT
>NC_051176.1:112718190-112763495 GCF_013339695.2 Rhipicephalus sanguineus | reverse complement strand
TGGGTTCGTGGGCCATTCTTTAAAAAACGCGTTCCATCGTCAACAATATGGTATATGGGAAAGGCCGTCTTGAAATGGCAACGTTAGTTGACAATTTTTTTCATGCCCCTCCCCCTCCCCATCTTTCCCCTCTCAGTTTTTCACTGTCCCCGCCCTTGCGGGAGACTAAAAAATTTCGCGACTGCGGCCCTGCGGCTGAAGCGAGTTCGAGACCCCTGAAATAAGTGCTACGCGCCCCAACCTGTATTAATAGTAGTATGTTTTTATTGTTTACTATTTTCAGTGTATTACCAAGTTTGTTCATATAACTGTCTCAAAACCCCCTATGTAATGCCCAAATGGGCCTTAGTATATGAATAAAAAATGAAAAAAAAAAAACCTTGCGCAGCCAGGTTGAAATCCTCGCCATAGAAGAATTATGCTATTGGTCATGGATTGATCAAGCGCAGCACAGTAGGGTGATTCCACGAGAGATCGAACATGCCTGTCCGGTCGCAATTTTTGGTTTGCGTGGGTTTTTTATATTTTATGTGGGCACGTTCAAAGTGCACGGAACCAAAATTTTATTTCAAGAAACGCTCCCAGTGCACCAAAAAATATTTGAAGTGGCGGCGCGGGCCTCCTGTTTTTGCTCACTGCAATGTTTTTCGGATTTCACGGCCGAATTTAGCGCGAACTATAAATGATGTGTCGAAAATTTTTTTGCTGGTTTTAATACGCATTACTGTGAATTCCCTCCATGCTTTTTTTATTGCTGTCCTTCAAAAGAAGAAAATGTGAAAAACATGGCAAACACAGCCGAAATCATAAAAAGGGTCCTAAGTTTGAGGCGCCTTGGCGCCTTTGCTATTCCAAACAAAACTTGAAAACAATGTCAAATATAGAAAAGAGCATTTGCACACATTTATACGGAAAATAATTTCCCTACAGGCGCGCAAAAAAGAAAAATATAGTTAAAGAGCGAGTTTTTTCAAAAAGTACATTTTCACAAAAAATAAAATTAAAAAGACTCCGGTCTCAATTTTGATTGAGAATTTTTTATCGAAGAGCGCTTATGTCAGTGACACACGGTTTTAATATCATATGTCCTCATTTGCTTTGTTTACGCGATATATCTGGCCAAAATGACCCTTGCTGTGTGTGCTCACTTCAGTGCGGAACTGATGGTTGTTATTAGCTTTGCATTGTGCGTAAATATCAGTTTTAATTATTCTGCTGCAGCAAAACCTTGCTGTGGTGGCTTTTCGTCAAGAAAAATGTTTTCTCAGATTTTATTTGTGTCTAGCGTGTGCAAAAGTGGGCTGCTGCTGCCCTCTAAATGGCTAACGTGTAAACAGTTTGCAGCCTACAACCTCGCCTAGAATCATCAGAGGAAAGATGGGCGCGCCTGTTCAAGATATCAATCGTTTCTTCTTCCTGAAGAAATGCCTGGTCTACCTCATCGCGGTTAGATGTAGACAGGTTTTCCTTGAGTAGCGTAAAGCAATGCAAGCAGACTTTGCAGGTGTCGCGAAGATCCTCAGCCTATGACAGTAGCTTCTGGAGGTAGGCAACAACAAAAAGAGCAAAGAAAGAAAATTTGCGCAACAAAAATTTTCCTCAGCAATCTTCTTTTTGTGAACGCGTAAATAATCGGCCCAGAATAATAGGACCTAGCCATGGGCCGCGGGCATCGCGTGTAGTGAACAGCTAGACCTAGAGCAAGTCGAAGCGTTTATACTGAACGGCGCCGCACAAATTATCTCACATCTGCGCAGCTGTCATGAATGCGTTTCCAGAACTGCTCACGGTTTATCATTTTATGACTAAGGGTGTCTAAGCGCTTTGGGCTGTAATAATTAATTTGTAGGGCACACTCATTGTCAAAACTAAGGGTAATGTCCGTCTGGCGCACCAATGACCTCTGCTGTCCTCGACGTGGGAAAGCACTTAAGTAAAGTAGCAACAAAACATCATCAATTGGGCAGCTTCGGCCACTCATGGCTTAATCATGCCGCACCGCACGTTTTGGCTGTTGAAACGCTTGAGGTAAAGGTCGAGATGATAGAGGAAGACGTTATCTGCGACGCCGAAAACATGTGATAGCGGGAAGTGAAATAAACGGCTCGGAAATGATTGAGCTAACTTTTTACAAAAGTTGTTTAGGCACAGTGTGTGTCGAATGGGGAAGATGGTTAGAGCGTACAATGCACGTAATGGAAGGGAAGCAAGCAGGCAGTGAGAAAACAACTGCAATACAGCGCGCCTGCTGATTGTGGCATTTAGTTACAGATTAAGTTGGCCTTCGCTGCATAGAGATGCTTTATTCTGTGTGCAAGGAGAGTTTTGACAAAGTGACCTAAACCATGTGTTCGCGGTGTCTCGCGTTCTTCTGATTAGCGAATACAGGCGGGGTAAGTTGAGGTTATAAGCTGCAAACTGCGTACGCGTTAGGCCTTTAGAGAGCGGCAGCAGCCCACCCCCGCATACGCTAGACACAATTAAAGTTTGAGAATACATTTTTCTTGACGACAAGACACCAGAGCAAAGTTTTACTGCAGGAAAATAATTAGAACTAGATTTACGTGCGATGCAAGCTGATGACAACTATCAATCGCACTGAAGTGAGCGCACACAGCAAGAGCAATTTTGGCCCGTTAAATCTCATGAACAAGGAAAATGAGGACGTACATATTAACATGGTGTTTTCACTGACATAAGCACTCTTCGATAAAAAATGTCATCAAAATTAAGGCCTGAGTTCTTTTATCTTTTGAAAATGTACTTTCTTGAAAAAAACTCGTTTCTTTAACTATTTTCTTATTTTGCGCTGCCTTTCGGAAAACGATCTGCCGCATAAATGTTGCAAAGGCTCCTTCAAATACTTGACACTTTTTTGAAGTTTCTGTGTGAAATAGGAAAGGCGCCAAGGTGCATCAAACTTGGCAAACTTTGTTGATTTGGACCGGGTTTGCCACTTTTTTTCACATTTTTGTTCCTTTTGAGGACGGCATAAAAAAGCATGGACACAGTAATGCATATTAAAACCAACAAAAAAATTTTCGACACATTATTTATAGTTCGCGTCAATTCGGCCGTGAAATCCGAAAACATTGCAGTGAACAAAAACAGGAGGTCCGCGCCGCGACCTTCAAATATTTTTTTGGCACACTGGGAGCGTTTCTTGGAAATAAAATTTTCAGTTCCGTGCACTTTGAATGTGCCCACATAACATATAAAAAACCCAGGCAAAACAAAAATATCGACCGGACAGGCATGTTCGATCTCTCGTGGAATCACCCTTTAGAAGGCGGCAGCAGCCCACTTTCGCACACGCTAGAAGCAAATAAAATCTGAGAACACATTTTTCTTGACGAAAAGCCACCAGAGCAAGATTTTGCTGCATTAGAATAATTAAAACTGAGATTTACGCACAATGCAAGCTGATAACAACCATCAGTCGCACTGAAGTGAGCACACACTGCAAGGGTCATTTTGGCCAGTTATATCTCGTAAACAAAGCAAATGAGGACATATGATATTAAAACCGTGTGTTCACTGACATAAGCGCTCTTCGATAAAAAATTGTCGTCAAGATTGAGACCGGAGTTTTTTTTATTTTATTTTTTGAAAATGTACTTTTTTGAAAAAACTCGCTTCTTTAACTATTTCTTTCTTTTTTTGCGCTGCTTGTAGGAAAATGATCTTCCGTATAAATGTTGCAAAGGCTCTTTTCTATATTTGACATTGTTTTCAAATTTCTGTTTGTAATAGCAAAGGCGCCAAGGCGCCTCAAACTTAGGACCCTTTTTTGATTTCGGCCGTGTTTGCCATTTTTTCACATTTTCTTCTTTTTGAGGACAGCATAAAAAAAGCATGGATGTAATTCACAGTAATGCGTATTAAAACCAGCAAAAAAAATTTTGGACACATCGTTTATAGTTCGCGCTAAATTCGGCCGTGAAATCCGAAAACATCACAGTGAGCAAAAGCAAGAGGCCCGAGCCGCCACCTTCAAATATTTTTTTGGCGCGCTGGGAGCGTTTCATGGAAATAAAATTTTCGGTTCCGTGCACTTTGAATGTGCCCACATAACATATTAAAAACCCAGGCAAAACAAAAATTGCGACCGGACAGGCATGTTCGATCTCTCGTGGAATCACCCAGTAGATGGTGACGCAACCAGCGATACATACGCTTCTGAGCAACTTGACAAGCGTTTTGTGTCTATCTGCGTCCCCGTCTACTGCATTGTAGTTGATTTGCACGTTAGTTCATTATTACCGACGAATTTTATTCACAGAAAATGTACGAGGCGACCAGTGCGTTTAAAAGCAGGCGAATTTTTATGGCGGCAGGCGATTGAACAATCGGTTCAAGCGATGACCTCGCGATATTAACATTTGGGGTTTTACGTGCCAAAACCACGATATGATTATGAGACACGCCGTAGCGGAGGGGCTCCGGAAATTTTGGGGATCTGGTTTTCTTTAACGCGCACTGACATCGCACAGCACCAGGCTTAAATGACACAAATAGAGCAACTACTAGAAGTGTATAACAAAACATCACAGAAAAGCAGATACTACCTGTAGCAGAATCCATACTTGCCTATCAGACAACTTTTCTCGTACATCATCACTGCTGTGTGAACACGCCACCCGGGCTGCCTTACCTGCATAAATGTCATCACAAAATAAGATCACATAGTTACGCAATTTGGCGAGTTGAACTCACCTAGGCATCCGCTGAGGCGCACGCTTGTGCTTTACAGTCGCCGTCGTCGTCAGACAAGGCACTGGGCGGTGGACTGTCTGAGTAGATGCACTCGATTGAACCACGCAATAACCGTGAGTAATCAAGAAACGTGGAACGCACGCCGATCACGCAGCGCTGAGCGCGCAGACAAAGCGACGAGCCCGTTGAGGCTACGACGACACACCACAGAACATCAACACAAAATCTTGACACACCTTTGGCCGCCCATTCCATCCCACACGCGATACACTTCCAGTCGACGACTGACAACGATGATTGGCACACATAATATCAATAAACACCGCAAATATACAAGCGCGGAACGAACTTATCACGGCACCACCTTCGATTCCCCACGCCGGTACATTTTTTTTCTATCGCGCTGAACGTGGTCCCGCACGCGTGGTTTTGGTTTGAAGGGATTGGCTCTCGCGCGGCGGGTGATTTGAATTTAGTGCGTTATATCTCTAATTATCAACTGACAGCAATGGTGACCCCGCGTGATATCAACAAACATTATAAGTATACAAGCGCGGAGCAATTTTGTTGTGGTAGGATCTGTTTTGTCGAAAATTGTTTTTTTGTGTGTGTGTGGTCCCGCACGCACGTCTTTGGCTTGACGTGATTGGCTCGAGCGAGGCGGGTGATTTGAACTGAGTTACGGAGTGCACACTCCTCCTTGCGTTTTCTGTTCTCGCTGTGTTCTCGCTCTTCCCCCCTTCTTTATCCTACTCTTTCGGTACCTTGTTGAGGCGTGCGCCGTGCTCCCGACCGGGCTGCAGAAATTAGGCGCCTTTTCCTCTTCAAACCACTACCACCACCACCTTGTTGACCTTGTCCGCCTGCCCTGTGCGACGCTTCAGGACGCGCTGCATCTCGCAGGCTGTGAGGATCGTCGCCGCTCTGCCCTCGCTACGTTACTCTGCTTCCTTCATGACGCGAGCCTAGTCTAGCGGCTTTGAAACGCGCCAAGAACACACTCGCACATGCACACAAAACGTCCTGTGTGACTCGCGCACTGCACTTCTTCGTCTTGCAGGCGTGTTATGCTCTGCTCGATTTTTTCGGCGGCGCCGATCTGTTTACGCGCCTTTGAGGCCCGTATTTAGCTGTCTCCTGACAGTTTGTTTACACTCCTGCGGCGCTGACTTCTCCCGCGACCGTGCGCCCGTCACGAGATGCTGCTGGCATCATCCTCTCCCCTGCCGACCTGCTTGACTACTCCTCTCCTTGGGGGCGGCCCGCGCCGCGGGTTTCTGCTGCCGAGGGACACGCGAGCAGAGTGCGACCATCCTCCTCTTTTTTTCCCCTTCACCCTCCTACCTCTCTCTTTCATGCCCCTACCCTTGTCGGCCTGTCCTGTGCGACGCTTCAGGACGCGCTGCATCTCGCAGGCTGTGACGATCGCCGCCGCTCTGCCCTCGCTCTACCCTCGCTACTGCTACGTTACTCTGCTTCCTTCATGACGCGAGCCTAGTCTAGCGGCTTTGAAACGCACCAAGAACACACTCATACATGCGCACGAAACGGTCCGTTATCGGAAGGATCATAAATAGCGATGGAAAAGAAAAAAAAGCACACCAGTACAGGCTCATCGCGAAGCGTCATTCGCTAACCCCACTTTTTTAAATGCGAAGCATTTCTTAGCGAACTTCTTCGATTTTGAGCGTATCTATCTATCTATCTATCTATCTATCTATCTATCTATCTATCTATCTATCTATCTATCTATCTATCTATCTATCTATCTATCTATCTATCTAGCCGCCTACGACTTTGTGCTCTCCTGCCAAAATTGGTGCGGCATAACATGACCTTATTACGAACACAAATGACAGGTCATAGCATGAAAATCATGACATGCATGTCATGAACAGCATGATTTACATTCCACGGCCTTGGGGCTCTTGCGGCCGTACCGTTAGTTTCATATATACCAAAATTGGTATGGCGTGACAAGAGTCCATGACAAACATAATGACAGGTCCTGACATGCAACTCATGACCCGCATGTCATGTGCAGCATGATTTACGTGACATGGTCTCGGGGCGCTCGCGGCCGTTTAAATGAATGGATATATACGAAAACTGGTATGAGGAGACATTTCTGTATGACAAACATAACTGACACGTGGTAACATGAAAATCATGACATGCATGCATGTACGACATGGTTTACATGCCACGCTCATGGCGCACTCGCGGCCGTTTCGCTAAATTGATATACACCAAACTTGGTGTTGTGCGATGTGACTGTATAAGGGACATGAATAACAGGTGGTAACATGAAAACCATGACATACATGTCATGTATGTCATGATTTACATGCCATACTCATGGCGCACTCGTGGCCGTTTCGCTAGACTGATATACACCAAAATTGGTAGTGCGCGACACGACTGTATGGCGAACGTAAATGAGAGGTGGCAACATGAAAATCATGACATGCAAGTCATGTACGACATGATTTACATACCACGCTCATGGTGCGCTCGCGGTTGTTTCGCTAGATTGATATACACCAAAATTGGCATTGCGGGATGTGACTGTCTGAAGAACATGGAATAATAGTTAGTACCATGAAAATCATGACATGTATGTCATGATTTACATGCCATGCTCACATGCATTCGCGGCCGCTTCGCTAGCTTGATATACACCAAAATTGGTATTGCGTGACGCGACTGTATGACGAACGTAAATGAGAGGTGGTAACATGAAAGTTATGACATGCGTGGCATGTACGACATGGTTTACATGCCATGCTCATGGCGCACTCGTGGCCGTTTCGCTAGACTGATATACACCAAAACTGGTATTGCGCGACGCGACTGTATGACGAACGTAAATGAGAGGTGGTAACATGAAAATAATGACACGCATGACATGTACGACATGATTGACATGTCTTGCTCATGGCGCACTCGTGGCCTTTTCGCTAGATTGATATGCACCAAAACTGGTATTGCGCGACGCGACTGCATGACGAACGTAAATGAGAGGTGGTGACATGAAAGTCATGACATGCATGGCATGATTTACATGCCATGCTCATGGCGCACTCGTGGCCGTTTCGCTAGACTGATATACACCAAAACTGGTATTACTCGACGCGACTGCATGACGAACGTAAATGAGAGGTGGTAACATGAAAATCATGACATGCAAGTCATGTACGACATGATTTACATACCAAGCTCATGGTGCCCTCGCGGTCGTTTCGCTAGACTGATATACACCAAAATTGGTGTATATCATACAGGCGACGCGCCTGTATGACGAACATGAATGACGGGTGGTAGCATGAAAACCATGATATGCATGTCATGTATGTCATGATTTATATGTCACGCTCATGGTGCATTCGCGGCCGTTTCGCTAGCTTGTCATACACCAAAATTGGTATTGCCTGATGTGACTGTTGTTGATGATGATGATGATGATGATGATGATGTGACTGTATGAAGAACCTAAGTGACAGGTGGTAACATGAAAACCTCACTCAACTTCACTTCGTTTTCTCACCCACACATGGCTATGCTATATATACATGGCTGTGCTATACATGGCTTCGCCTATACGTGACGCCAAGTGACATGAGACGACGACAGCATACGATGACGACAGCCCTGGCCTCTAAAGCGCTCTGCACTTTAAAAATTACAACATCTCCCGCTAAAGGGGACCATGAGGCGATGCGAAGCCGGAGCACTTGCACGATCGCGTTCCGTTGGCGTTCGTTGGGCATGCTACCGACCTCGCGTCGGGGAACCCGAAGAGGAACTCTACGCGCGTCGTGTCTTCCCTCTAGCCTGGCCGTTAATTCTCTCAGGGCCAGCGGTGAACGCGGTCGTCAGGCGCGAGAGGGGGGGGGGGGCGAAAGAGAGGAGGGAGAGGGGGAAGAGACGCGCATGCGCTCATCGCGGCGTTGCGCAGGAGAGGGGCACACCATCTCCCGCTAAAGGGGGCCATGAGGCGATGCGAAGCAGCGTTTCGGCATGACGATCCCGCGTTTCAGATGGGGAGTGGACAGAGGGAGGAGAGAGGTGGAAAGGGAGAGTGGGGAGGAGGTCTGTGGAGAGGACTTGCGCATGCGCAGTAAGGGTGATCACGCCGCACACAGTTTGAGCCCCGCCATAAGATGCTTCGCAACTAAAAATGCCATTAACGAAGAGAAACCATGCACAGGGTGAATATATATATATATATATATATATATATATATATATATATATATATATATATATTAGAGCTGTGCGAATAGCAAAATTTTGGGTGCGAAGCGAATTCGAATATTGAAGTGTGAGTGCGAATCGAATCGAATATTTTTCGAATAATTCTCGAATATTTCTAGAATATTTTTCGAATACTTCGAAGCGAAATTGCAGAAAAAAAAGTTAAGAGAGGATTCCTAAGCATATTCTTATGAGATAGCAACATGAAAGTGTTTCTTTTCACTAGGTTGATGAAGCACTGGCGGGGTGGTGTTTCATAGTTGTCTTATCAAGAATGAGGCAATGTAGAGGCCGAATTGTATTTATGTACATGGTTTGGTGCAACCAAAGTGTTGCCGATAACACTTTACACGTGATAGGCGAAGATGCCGTTTCCTCAGCCTCTCCTCCTCTTTCTGTGGAACTTCTGTGGAAGCCCAACTGATGAGGCGGACAAGTTCCAAATCTGCCTCCTAGACGTCTATATTATAAGAACATCTGAAATTTTGGATGCTAAAAAGCTTCGGCTTCCAATTTTTCACATTTCCTGCCCAAATTTCAGGTCCAAAACAGCATTAATTGAGCCCCCACCTCTGCCACATTTTTCTTCTCCATGTTGGAACCAGCGTTTTCTTGAGTTAATGCATTTGCGACCGTAACGGAGCTTGAATGGCAGCTTTGCCGCAATACCGGGGTGTGATGAGGTGAAGCATACTAAAAATCTAGGGACCACTTCCAATCGGACGTTGACTGCTTCTTGGCAAAGTTCGACCGTAACGGAGCTTGAAAGGCAGCTTTGCCGCAATACCGGGGTGTAATGAGGTGAAGCATATTAAAAATCTAGGGACCACTTCCAATCGGACGTTGACTGCTTCTTGGCAAAGTTCGACCGTAACGGAGCTTGAAAGGCAGCTTTGCCGCAATACCGGGGTGTGATGAGGTGAAGCATACTAAAAATCTAGGGACCACTTTCAATCGGACGTTGCCTTTTGGCAAAGTTCGACCGTAACGGAGCTTGAAAGGCAGCTTTGCCACGATACGAGTGTGTAATGTGGTGAAGCATATTAAAAATTTGAAGGGGTCACTTTCAATCGGGTGTTGACTGTATTTGTTTTTGGGAAGTTCGAATAGTTCGAATAGTAAAATTCCAGTGCGAATCGAATCAAATAGCAAACACTATTCGAAAAATATTCGAAATTTCGAATATTCGCACACCCCTAATATATATATATATATATATATATATATATATATATATATATATATATATATATATATATATATATATATAACACGTTCCCCGTGCTTTCCGCCAAAGCACCTTGCCTAAAAAAGTAGCCTGGTAACGACGAGGGTTCTAAGGTTGGAAAATAACTCGAAAGGAAGCCACAACATTAATTAGAACTTAATTAGAACACTAATTAGAAATGGAAGCCAACTTTTACGACTTTTAAGTGGCACATTATACAAGGAGACTCTTTCCGTATTTGAAAAAACTGACACATGTCTGTTGGCATTTAGGTAAGTTATTGCCGTGTTTGAATAAAAGGGCAGGCATCCTTAAATTTTACGAACATTTTGTTCGTAGATTCTAAGGAAATTTCTTTCAGTGTATGCAGCGGGGCACAGCAGCAGAAGCGGCTCAGTTCTTCATAGAAAACGTCGTCCTTCGGCACGGCGCCCCAACAGTTGTGATCACAGACAGAGGAACTGCCTTCACCGCAGAGCTTTTGGAGTCGGTTCTCAGGCTCAGCGGTACGGCTCACCGTAGAACAACTGCATACCATCCCCAAACAAACGGACTAACGGAGCGCCTTAATAAGACCCTCACAGACATGCTCTGCATGTACGTCGACACTGAACATAAAAACTGGGATCAGATATTGCCTTACGTGACCTTCGCTTATAATACCGCTCGACAAGAAACTACTGGCATGACACCGTTCAGTTTGATCCATGGTCGCGAAGTCACGACAACGTTGGACGCTGTGCTGCCGCACGAGTGTGACGACATTCATACAGACGCCGAAGAATTTACTCAGCGCGCCGAGGAAGCCAGACAGCTTGCCCGCGTACACATCTGTCATCAACAACATCAAGATGCGAAACGGTACGACCTACGACACAAATTCGTTAGCTACACACCAGGCGACAAAGTATGGGTCTGGATACCAATACGTCGACGCGGACTTTGTGAAAAACTGCCAAGACGATACTTTGGGCCATACAGAGTCACCCGACGCTTGAACGACGTCAACTACGAGGTCGTTCCCGACAGTGATTGCAGCTCCAGTCGCCGGAAACATTCACCCGAAGTCGTTCACGTCGTGCATATGAAACCGTACCTATCCAGCTAACTCTCGTGTATTGTGTGGGTTCCACTGCATATGTGTGTGCTTTGCTAAGTAGAGCGCCTAGGTTGCGCATCGGGACGATGCCTCTTTCGGAGGGAGGCAAATGCCACGTGCATGCAATAAGATAGACGACGACAACACAAATGGGCATACGCTGCGTGCAGAAGATAGAAAGGAAGAAAGAAGAAGAGCTCGCTGCGCGCGGTATTAAAAAAACTCCGACCTGCTGTTCTTCTCTTGATCTGTGCGTTACGACCTCTCTCTTGACGTCGCGACAATATTGTGTCTAACAAAGAAAAACGAGCCCTTAAAATCCATGTTCTATCCTTCAATAATTATTGGGGTTTTACATCCCAAAACCAAGATATGATTATGAGTGACGCCGTAGTGGAGGGCTCCCAAAATTTTTATCATCTGGTGTTCTTTAACGTGCACCTAAATCTAAGTAGACGGGCCTCTGGCATTTCGTCTCCACCGAAATGGGGCCGCCGGGGCCGGGATTCAATCCCGCGACCTTCGCGTCAGCAGTCGAGCATAACAACCATTAGACCACCGTGGCGGATAGCTGGACTGTTCATCTTCAACCAGATTTCACTCTTCAAAGCTGGACTGGTATGATGCATACTCTTACTAATCAGTTTGGGTGTGCGGCTTCAAGGAAAAGCTGCTCCGACGCTTAATGCGCCCATTGACTTATTCGCCAGAATGTTTCAAAATTACTCTGTCTCTGGCAAGAACTCAATCAATTTTACATAAACTATATGCAGGTGCACTGAACTTATCATAATCTATTCATTTATTTGCAACTTGCCTTTGCCTTGAAGATCAAGCAATAGGGAAAAAATGTGATATTATTTCTATTCTATGTTTCTTCTTATTCAAGATGATATTATTTAACGTTCAATAATGAAGAAATTCGGGAAGCTACGCACTAGCGGTGCAAAGGCTGTGGAAACAGCGGAGCTGGTGCCCTTCCCCCTCCTCCTTCCCCTCACTTTCCTTTCACACCCCCTTGCTATACTGTAGTATACATGACTATGCAATGCTTTACCATCCCCCCTACTCTTTTCCCCTCCTCACCCTCACTTCCTTATCCACACCCTTAATATACTATACCATACATGACTATGCTACGCTTTCTTTCTTTATCTTTCTTTCTAAATCTCTCTGTTTCTTTCAGTCTTTCATTCTTTCTATCTTTCTATCTCTTTCTCGTTCTTTCGCCCATAGTATAACGCAATCATATGGTTCCCGTACATGCTCTGCTCTGCTACCGTGCCTGGATAGCCGAGTGGCTACGACGCTCGCCTTCGGACAGTGGGTACCCGGGTTGGAATCGCGTATCGCCAAGAAATTTTATTTCATTTTATTTATTAAAGTGAACGCCTTATATGCCTCACTAAACACGAAATTTGACCGTCGGCGGCGTCTCACGTCCTGCGGCGTCGGGGACGAGTGGTGCAAAAAATCTTCATCACGTGATGACGTCATCATATGACCTCATAATTACGTCACAGATCGGAAAATTTTGTGCCGTCATTATTTGACAAAACCGGAGAGTACGCGACCTCATGAGAAGAAAATCAAGACGGCGCTTCACAGTGGCACGTGAAGCCATGGCTCGTGTTCCCTGCTGGCGTCGATTCTGATTCAGCCGTCTCGTTCCTTCGCTCCTGTGGCATAAGCCTAACCGTCATCACATGACATCGTAGCTTGGTCAAAGGTGCGCTGATTAAGGAGGCAGTGCAAAACCAGGTGAGGTGCCTCCGATCCTGGAAGCAGTGCGAAACCACGCTAGGTGCACAAAGCTTTCGGAGGGTGGCGGGGCAGGATAAATACATCTAGGGAGCCTACATGACCGGCAGTCCATGTAGGCTCCCTAATACATCGACTGAGAAGAAAACGCGCTGCTCAAGCAGAAAGGACGCACGGAACGAACATACACAGGTTGAGAGCGAACTGTCACATTTGTAGCTTATTTCTGCGTGAGCACCGCGCTCCTTTCGCAAAAGCGGCCGCTGCAGTGGGCCAAGTGACCTTCGTGCTCTCAACGCAACACGTACATATACCTTGTACCAACCACGGCGATCACGAGATAAACGCACGCACGAGCGACCACGCCCTGTAGAGGCGGGCGCTCGTCACAGCGGCGGCGACTTTTAAAGCGCGCTCTTCGAGCCCTTCTCGCCATCTCGCTACTGATAACGAAAACACGCTGTAACACAGATCTCTGAGTATCGCCACCGGCAAATGGTGTACATAAGTAGCTCGCTGTTAGCACTGCGAAGAGCGTGCCGCCCGCGGCCGAATCGTTTCGCGCTGCGCGCTGCGGAGCGAGAGGTCGTAAGTTCGATTCCCGGTGACGGAACTTTTTCTTCTGGTTTTTTCTTTGCCCACTGTTAGTCTCTATATTTTACGACGTCATATCCGTGACGGAAATACGTCAGTGGAGCCGTGGTGGACCACGGCATAAAACAATTTCGTGTTAAAACGACGATGGCCTTCGCCTATCCTCCTCTCCTCCTCATTTCCTTCCACCTCTCCACTTCGCCGAGCGGAGTTTTCGCTTAACGCACGCCTCGCTCCTCCTTCCCGGCTCCTTGCCTCAGCACTCCTTCTTTTACTAGGCTTTACTCCCTCCTACCCCAGGCTCCAACCTCCTTCCCCACCGCTCTCCATCACTCTCCTTCGCTCTGCTCTCGTCCTCGAGTGTCTTCGCTTTCCCTCGCTCCTGCTGTACTCGGTAGTGGAGCTTACCCAATTCCTGTGGCATATACCCGCGCTAGTAGTTTAGTCGAACGACACACAGACCAAGCTCCGCTGTAAAAACTCTAATCATAAAACCGCTCTGTTCTATTTGGCTACTAATCTGAAGATAAGAGTAAATGACACGGCTACTTTTGGCTACGTTTAGCTTGAGTTCTGGCTCCTTTTCAAATCTACCAAACGGCAACCCTGGTAACAGGTATGAATGATAGAAATGAAGTGAAAGAGGGCGGGGCACAGGATGCATACGATGCGAGCGTAAACATACGATACTCGAGTAACTACTCGAGTATCGTATGTTACTAAGCATACTATACTCGAGGTTACTAAGCATACGATACTCGAGTAAACAAAGAGACGCAGCAACAGATGATAATTAATGCTGTTTACCAACAGATGATATTTAATTATGTTTACTATGTAGTGTTTGTCCCACCTGTCCTTTACGACACTATACAGACGCTCATTTCTACTAATTATACCAGCAAATGTTTGTAGCTGTCCGACCGTCGACACCGTGCAGTTCTTTCTTATTACTCGCCAGAGCAAACAGCACGTAGCAAGGGGCGTATACGTGAACGACACCGTAAACATACCCTAACGGCATCCACTGCCCCAATGTCGTAGTTCGTGCAAGGCTGCTCCTTTCTTTCTCTCTTTCTTTCTTTCTTTCTTCTAAAGCAAATGAACCTGCCAGCAAAGGGCAACGCGATTGCATGTGCGTGTTCAGGGCCCAAGCTTATCCTGCGCCACAAACAAGTTCAGTTTGTTGCGCGAGGGAGAATGTGCAGAGGCATTCCATCCAACCACAACTGCTTATTTCCGTTACTCCAAACACTTCTCGCGTATTTCAGATAGTTCGTGTTCCCGTGAAGACACATGTTCGTGTCGCTGGTTTTAGGTCGAAAACTTGAACGTCCTGACAAATTTCACCACGAATTCTGACATCGCTGCTTTGCCGAAGACCATATTTTAAGTAGGAACGACGAACCTTTAGTTTTCGATATGCGTGGTATTCAATTAGCAAAGAAAAAGTACTTATGGTTCGAAAGGAAACATGCTTGCATGACTCATACATAGGTGAATGACAAGCGAGCCGTGGTTTTGCGGGCGGTTTGATTTCGAAAAACTTTATTAGTAAATGTCCGGAGGCGTGTGCCCTAGCACACGGCGGGCCGCTCCCGCGACCGGACAGTGAGGTCGAGACCAACCGTCGCATCGTGGGCCCTCTGGAGAGCCCAGAGTTGTGCTTGTATGTCCGGACAGCTAACTAACCCTCGCGCCCTGGAGGGGGCCAACTCACTGAGATTGATAATCCCTTCTCTCGTGGATCCCATATCAGCAGGGAACCATGTAAGGGTATGAGTTGTAAGCGACTTCTCACCGACTATGTCTCTAGCCTCTTTGCACACAGCGCCTACACTGAAAGCACCAGAGGCTGCTCTAGAATCCCTAAATATAATTGCATGATTGTCATCTAAGAGAGCCATGGCAATGGCAACCTACATCGGCCGCATTAGCATTATGGGCGCATACTGACGCCGCATTAATGGTAACCCCCTTGTGGTTGATCGCCACAGCCGTAAACCTGCCCCTATTGTCGTCATATAGTGCCAGGTCTAAGAAACAGGCACCCCCATGGAGACCCCCGACGGGGTGGAGAAGGGCCTGAGCTCGCGCTCTCCTTCTTCCTACGCTGGGGATGCATGTTCCGCGGGGCAGGCGAAACGCTAATATTCTCCTTCTGATCTCTCGTCAACACTTGCTACAGAGCATCAACCTGAGTACCCACATCCGCGAGAAACCTCCTTGCCGCTTTTGAGCTAGCGAGCCTAATTACCTGCGCCCTTTCTTGCACTTCCGTGATTTCCTCCAATGTATTATGAATTCCCTGCTGCAGGAGACGGTCCGTAGAGGTATATTGGGGAGCCCCGGGTAGTGATGCAGAACTATCGATGGTACTATCGATACTATCGATTGTTGAGTCACTATCGAACTATCGATGGTAACAAGAACTATCCATAGCGCTATCTGTAATAATGTTGGTAGTACTGTCGACCGTAATTTCAATAGTACAATCAACAGTATAAAACCAACCGCGCGAACTCATCACGGCATGAACTTGCTTCCCCGAGTGCGTGTTCTATGATGGCGGTGACAACTATGACAGCATTAACAAGGCAGCGCTATCGATCGATATAGTATACTACAAGATGAAGTGACCAGCGCCACCGATATTTCTTTCTTGATTTCTTATGCAGTTTCGGAATACTACATCTTTTTACGGATCAGCAAAGCAAGCTAATGAAGGTAAAAATCGTGAACGGAAGTGGTATATCCGTCCGCGAATTGGAAATGAAACTGAATCCGCCCGCGGCCGTACAAAAACGAGCAGAGAAAGCAACATCGGTAGGTCGTATCACGTGAGTCTGAAATTCTGCAGACCCAGGTGATATCAGCTCTGCTACCCAGCATTCTGCGATTGTGCAGACTGCTCGGTGTCGAGCGCCGACCGTCAAGCTCCGAGAAGAGCAAGAGCGTGTCGGTAAGGTTCCGCCGCTAAAATTCAAACAGGAGACACCGACAAGGCGGAATAGCATCTTTTACATGCTAAAAAATTGGGGCAGCTACGCACTAGTAGTGCGAAGACTAAGCAAGCGGCAGAGCTGGTGGCGTTGGCCTCTTTTCCCTCCTTCTCACCGTCACTTCCCTTTCCCACTATCTGCTATACTATACTATACTATACTATACTATGCTATACTATACTATACTATACTATACTATACTATACTATACTATAATATACTATACTATACTATACTATAATATACTATACTGTACTATACTATAATATACTATACTATACTATACTATACTATACTATACTATACTATACTATACTATACTATACTATACTATACTATACAGCTTCACTAACGTGAAACCAGGGGAGGTGCGAAGCACCGCTGTTTCCCATAGGGACACGTCAATAGCAATGAGAGGACAGCATCCTCTCAATGCTACAGATAGCATCCATCGCAGAAACAGAGCTTTTCGTGAGCCAACACGCCGTTTTACTTGCCACTCGGAGAAGTGCACGTCTCTCGCGGGCGAGCGCTCGTTCTTGCGAGCTTTTCGTGAGCGAACACGCCGTCTTATTTGCCACTTGCTTTACCGTGACGGACTACGACGACAGGAGAGGCCGAGAGCCCGAGCGCATAAGGTGCTTCGCACCTAACAGGACCTTGGAGGTCGGAGAAGCGCGGTCCTTAACGCTATGAAAGTTGCCCCTGGCACCAACCCCTTACCAGCAGAGGATATAACCCTCATTGAGGATGTTTTCAAAGTATTGGGGCCATTTGAGGAAGCCACGAAATTAGTGTCTGGAAATGAGTATACATACCGCTTCCTTGGCAATTCCTGTGGTCGGCGGTATTGGACGAGAGCTGGAAGGGCGTATCGAGGTCAAAGTTGAAAACTGAAGTTGGTACAGAAGTTCTTCGAGATTGCATATCTTCCTTGCATAATAGAATGCACACTTATGAAAAAAGACACTTAATATTTCTGGCAAGACTGCTGGACCCACGGCTAAAGGAGCGAGCGTTTTCGATACGAATAAACGCAGACTGCGGCAAAACTTGTTTGATTGGTGAACTAAGCCGGCGATTGTCAGAAAAAACAGCTGGTCCTGCAGCTGAACGAACTAGACAGCTGGTGGATCATAACAAAGTTGCGGCAGGAAGCCGAATTTTGCGGTTCCTTGAGAGGCAGCAACAGGAGTCCTCAACCGCAACCTCGAACGCAGAGCTAAGGATTCGCCAGTACGTGGAGTTACATCCAGAGGAAAGGAAGAGCAACCTTTTATAGTTCTGGAAGTGTTGGCAATGCTACACAACGCCGCTCTCTCAAATGGCTACGAAGTATACTTGTGCATCCCAGCAGCGTCAGTACCTCCAGAACGTGTGTTCTCCGTGGCTGGACAGATCATTTCAGATAGGAGGAGCAGGCTGACGGGCAAGAAAGTTGACATGCTAGTGTTCCTTCACCGCAATGCTTGGCTGACGCATGATAATTAAACTGAACGGTTCAGCGGTAGCGGAAAGGAAGCCGTTACATTTGACGGTAAATCACGACTTCGTATTTATGTTGCATTTTGTGATTTAAAATAAAAAAATATCACGAACTAACTTTTGTTGGTAAGGTGTGACTGCTTCCTTTTGAGTATGAATTTATCAAGGGACCTATTCCGACATTTTCACTGTGGTAATGATAGATTTCATTTACCAAAAAATATCTCGTAAATGAAACGAGCTGAGTATTGCGAATAGTGGACTATCGCAAATGTTCTGGTAATATCATCGGCCGAGAGCAGCATTATTAGTACAGAATACTTAGTAATACTACCAATGGTACTATCAATAGGAACACTGACTGCACTATCAATAATGCTATCAATAGTCTATCGATAGTAGTATTATCGATAGTTCGTTTACACTATCGATAGTTTCAAAGAAACTATCGATGCTATCGATAGTCAGTTTAGCGATAGTTTTGCATCACTAGCCCCGGGGCACTCTTGACCCACCGCCTAATCATCATATTATACTTGTCCCTTTCCTCCCTGTTCCAAACGTACATTGCCGCCACGTATGCAAAGTGACACAACAAAAAAGGTATAAGCCTGAACAAGTCATACTCTGATAATCCTGCCCTTCGAATAGCCACCCTCGTAATTAGCCTAATAACTATCTGTCTTTTTCGCTAACCTTTGAATCGTGATGTTTTTGGTGCCCGTCGCTTCTAGCGTCATACTCAGGATCCGAAGGATAGTGGCCTTGGGGATTAACCCTCTACTCCTGGCACGTAGGTGGATGTCCGTCTCCAGTGGCGGCACCCAGCCTCTCGGTCGGGGGCCCTTCCTAACCAGGATATACAGGAGGAGCTCAGACTTTACCGGGAAGTAGCAAAGACCTGTGCCTTCAAGAAAGCGCTCAGTAGTGTCGATCGCCTACTGCAGGGCAGTCTCTACAGCGCCATCGCTACCTCCTGTGCCCCAAAGAGTGATATCAACTGCGTGAATTGTGTGACCAACATCCGGAATTCCGCTGAGGTGCCTCGAGAGACCAGCAGCTTGTATTGATTAAATTTATTATTACGACCGTTCACTGGCGAAGTGTTTGCTATAGAGAACGGTCCGCCCACGTGACCATCCCAGTCACGTATAAGCTTTCGCTCACGTGATAAAGGAGGTACATCACTGTTTGACTATTTAACTACTTAACCGAAAACTTGGAGCACGCTTGAGCTTCGCTTTCAAGAGCAGAACGCGATAGCGTAATCGGACCGTGTTCGTATCGCCTTCCCAATCGCTGGCCTGCTTCGCTTCTCAGTCGGCACCTAAACCGTGCCGCAAGGAAAGCGAAAGTGCGGACGCCGCCGGCTCCTATATCCATGCACGCGGCGCGACAGAACACGGAAAGCGCGCCCGTGGGCCCCTTGCGCCATCTCGCGCGTTTTCTGTCAAGGCGCTCCGTTTCTGTCAAGCTGTGCGCACCACCAACACTAAATGGTGTATGTCAATAGCTCGCCGTTAGTACGCTGGAGGGTGTATGCGTGGTGGCCGAACGGCTAAACGCATCACGCCACGGAACGAGCAATCTCTAAAAAAAAGTTAGTAAACAGTTAGTAAACGCATGCATTTACTTGTTTCGAGCGTATTTTACTACCTTCGCGGCATCCCTTTACTATAGCCAGCAGCTAGTAAAACTTGTAAGTTTTGCCTTTGCTAACCAGGGAAGCTTTCTTGGTGTTTTTAACTAGGTAACTACTAAGCAACCTACGTTGCCAGATCTTTCGTAGATGCCGCAGTATATTTTGTCGTAATCGTGACAGTCTTTAGCAAAATTTAGAGAAACTTTCATTTTATTGATTACCTTGTAATAAAAGTTTCGTGCTACGTGATGGCACACATATAAGCAAATAGAAGGGCACACGATAATGCGTAGAAAATAGCAATTATTTTTCTGAATTCTACGGCTGCTAACTAGTACACGGTGTGCTATCCCAAAGTAGGAGCATAAATAGCCTTATAGCTGCTGCTAGAGTAGATATCGGCTACGTAGAAGTCTTGATATTCTATGTGTGCGTTTGCGTGTGTGTGCTCGTTAGTGATCCGTTCGTGCCTCTTTGTATGTTGCTGCGATACGTACTTACCATGACAATTACATGAAGTAATGAGCTGCCATAATATAATGTACTAGAGCAATGCTACTTCGTTTTTATCCTATATATATATATATACACACTTTTGTAACAGAATCATCTTGATATGGCAATGGACGCGCACATATAAACAAAATAGGCGTAGACCTCTAATTGGATAATTGTAGTCCTCTAGAGTTAATACGGCTACGAAGTTGCTGGTTACTAACAACTTAGTAATGGACTAACCATTCGAGTCAGCACCATTAACTTACTAACTAGGTAGCAAATTTCACTAACCTGCATTTTACTACCTTCATTACTGAGAGGCTAGTGCTTTTTGTGACAAGTAAACGGTTAGTGTTTAGTTACTGGATATGCCGACCTTTTTTTCTAACAGTGAGAGGTCGCAGGTTAAAATCCCCGATCTCATTCGAACGGAAGATTTTTTATTATTTCTTTATTTGCATCTACCTCGAATTTTCGCTCACGGACAACACTGATTTTTCGCTCACAACCAAATACGCCGACGCCGCCGACACCGGAATATCTGCGAAACGAGCTCGCTATCGTGTTAAAATAATCAGCACGACGGGGCACGGCTATGCGCGACCTCGCCATTCGACGTGCAGCTCTTCTACGCTGCGGGTGCCATTGGCACCCGCCTTCTTTCCTCCTCTCCCTCCCCATTCGCTCTCGCGCGCGATAGCAATGGCAGAACTTGAGATACATTGCATGGCACAACAGTTCCTTTTTTTTTCGATTTATTGTGTGTCGTGTTCGAAAGGAACGTGTCCGAATCCATTAGAACACGAATATTCGCGAAAAGATACTTTCCAAAGGGCAATGTAGTACCGCATATTATGGTCTGTTCTTTTCGTGTCTAAACGAAGAGAAATAGCGTACACTTGCGTGGAGTCTGTTCGAGAAAGAAAAAAAAAGCTTCCTTTACATCATCTGCATTCAAAATTCGGTATATCCGTTCACGCCTGTTGTTACGATAAAACAAGTATGGCATAAACGTTTCGTTCTACGCATTTCTTAATCCTACATGGGGATGGCTCACGTAAGGGCAAAAATGGAAGGATGAGATAACACACGGCATGGGCAATAAGAAAATTTTGAATGTATAAAAATTGCACAGAGTACGCGGAATGGGATCCCTCGTGGTCGATGAAATATATTTACTTCTGCAACAGAGTAATTAAAGGTGAACGCGGAAAAGGCTGAAACGGGAAAGGAAGAAATGGAAGCAACCTTACACTGCGCAACAATCCCAGCCTACTTTGTGATGCAGACGTGTTAGCCAAGGCAATGTGAAAAAAGGGTTGTAGGGGGTCAGAGCTACACCGTCGACTTGATGGGGAGAAAACCGAAAAACCAGGAGAAACAAGGCCAACCTGGCAGCGGCCATGAGTTTGACGGCTTTTCACGGTAAATATGCCAGGAACCTGTGGAACAACAGCGAATGTCGCGGGAAGTGCGGCGGTGATTACTGTAATCGCAAGGTGTCGGCCCTTCATGTTTGCAATGTCTCAAAACTCAAATTGCGCCAACGTGCGTGCTATAAAAAATATACTATAATTATACAGGCAGTCATGGAGAAAGAAAGAAAGAAAGAAAGAAAGAAAGAAAGAAAGAAAGAAAGAAAGAAAGAAAGAAAGAAAGAAAGAAAGAAAGAAAGAAAGAAAGAAAGAAAGAAAGAAAGAAAGAAAGAAAGAAAGAAAGAAAGAAAGAAAGAAAGAAAGAAAGAAAGAAAGAAAGGTGAAACATATGCCTTCATCAAAATCTCGACATATGGTTTTGTACTCTTATTCCTAATGTCCAAGACGTAGATGCCGTGTACTCTCAAGAAACTAACGCTTAAACCACGTACATAGTGCCCGACTGCGGGTAGTTCCGAAATTTCGAGTGATTTTTGACATAAAATGTGCGTACCGCAGGCGAAAGATTATAGCTAAATATTCCATAATGTGCGACTAAATTTTTGTTTCTGATTTGCAGCCAGTTATAACTACCGGTAATACTCTTGAATAGGAGAAATTTGGTGAACGTTTCTTCCTTTTTTTTTTTTAGTTGTGTCTGTGCTGCTTTTAAAGACATGGGGCCGAATTCACGAAACTTATTTTTCGTAAGTGCATTCTCCCATTGGTCAGCCGGCATTCTCCCATTGGTCAGCCAGTCCCGCATCGTGACTGGCTGAAATATTCTCTTAAGGAGATCTTTATCGTAAGACGCCTTTGTGAATACGGGCCATGATTCGAACAGGCGAGTGAAGCGATACGCACTGCACGTCGCCACGTGTCCAGGGCGTGGCAAAAACGCGGCCACGCCAGAAAAGAAAAAGAAAAAAAACACTCGGCTTGAGACAACAACCGGCGGCGGCGCACGTGGCATCAAACCGGGTGGCTGGCACGAAAGACGCACTGCGTCAGATCCGACGAGTACGAATTATTAACACGGTCCCGCAATAAAGCCCAGTTGCCGCGGGGCGTGCAATATTGAAATCGCGGCGTAGCAACGCCGCCTTCGCGAGTATTAAACAGCGGCCCTCACAACAAAGGAAATGCGTTTCCCGGCTAGAGTTTATAATAATCCGCTGTGGATGTCAGACTCACGCTTCCGCATTCGTCTGCAATCAACGACGTATGTAACGCTTTCGCAACCACTGCTGCGGGGCACTAATTTTGCTTCAGCCGACAATGAATCTGTTAGAAGAGTCGCATAGGCCTTCCGCGCAGATATCCCGGCTCTTTAATGGGCGGCCGTTAGACCGAGCTCATTTGCCGACTCGGGTGAAACCATTTCCTGCAGCGGCTTTGCCCCTCAGCATTTTGGAAGAGAGCAATGCAGGGAAAATGGGTGAGGCCAGCCAGCATGCTTCGAAACTATAGCCTCCAGCTGCTATAATCCGAGTGTACATATACATTTCTCATACCTTCCGTCCACTTGTCGTGTTTAATGGCATTCAAGTGAAAGTGTCTGTACCCGAGAGATTCGGCTTCTCAACGGAAGAGAGGTTGCTGCGTCGCTTAAGCAATGTGCACCTTATTTATTTATTCATTTGTACCAACTTTACAGAGTTCTTTTTGTGCTTGTTGCCGCTGCCCGATATCGCCAAAACCGTTGCTATAGTCCTCCTTCACGAATTCGTGTTCGTACAAAATGAGCGTTAGCTTTAACCCGCATATTAATAGCTTATCAGAAGCAAGCTATATTCGCGATGGCAGTATATAGCTACAGTTACAGAACGCTTGGCGAAATTCATTGTTCATTTCATTTCGGGCATGGTTGCAGGAAGCAATTGATGAGAATAACAAGAGAGTCATGGGTATTCCCTCCACGCTTATTTTCGTTGCACAGCCCAAAGAACGGAGGAAGTGGATACGGGGTTAATGCTGTGTTTGCAACTGCGGAAAAATTTTTAAAGTTATGCGCCGACGTAAATAGCAGGTGAGCGGGACAATAAGGCCCGATAGGTTTGCGAGAACAGCGGTTACGTTTGCATTCAACGAATGATCACTATCTCGTTCCCCCACCGAACCGATGAGATTTACCGACATTCAACTGCTCGAGCTTAGAAGAAAGAAAGAGTGCCTTGAATCGCTCAAGTTGCTTCATACTAACAGTCTATTTATTCCTCGAGCCATCTCATAGTTATCGCAGTTATCGGCCTGAGCTCAACGGCTCACATTCGCAGAAAGCCCGGCTCCCTCAGAAAAACATGACCTTCTGTATCGAATTTTGGTCGCCCTTCTGCGAAGCAGCCACTCATGTTTTGTAGACGCGATCACCACAGAATGATGTGCACTGCCCATTTATTTGTAGTGTGCACTGATCATAGTCAGAAAATCCGAAGTGCAGGGGAGGAATAAGGGCATAAGGCAGGCTAGCCGATGTTTTTGTAGGTGAGCCTATCTTGGTCAAAGGCGTCTATGACCAACCCTTTCACACATATGGCGCCTTTGACGAATATACCACCCATCGAAACATCAGCTAACCGGTATGAGGCCCCTATTATGGCGAAAGCCTTAGATGCCTCATCAAACGCGAAAAGTGACCGTCGGCGTCTTCGAGATTTGGCAATATCTCTCGATACTTCGCGAGACCGGCGTTGGCGTTGAAGGATGCAAAAAAAAAGTAATAAAAGTGGGTTCAGAGTCATGTGATACTCAAGTGAATGTGTGTGTGTGTGTGTGTGTGTGTGTGTGTGTGTGTGTGTGTGTGTGTGTGTGTGTGTGTGTGTGTGTGTGCGTGCGTGCGTGCGTGCGTGCCTGCGTGCGTGTGTGTGTGTGTGTGTGTGTGTGTGTGTGTGTGTGTGTGTGTGTGTGTGTGTGTGTGCGTGCGTGCGTGCGTGCGCGCGCGCGCGCGCGGCACTCGGCGTGCCAAAAGTCACATGACCTCAGTGTAACATGATGTCAGCATTACGTCACAGATCGCCAGAATTTGACACATCGTAGTGGCGACATCGAAGGGCATCGTCACTTGATTAAAGGCGGGCCGATCACGGAGGCTCTGCAAAACCATGTCAGGAGCAGAAAGCTTGTAATGCCTCCGATCCGGGAGGCAGTGTAAAAGCACGTTGAACTCGGAAAGCTTTTGAATGTTGCGGTGGCGGGGAGGATCAGCACGTTGACTGAGAAGAAAAAGAACAAGAAAATGGCTTTCGCCTTCGAGTCGTCTTAGGTGATTGCATAAGGGACCCTCTGAGTTTTTCCTGTTCAGACAACCTCTAAAGCACACCTATTCGGTGCCTTTGACTACGCTGTTCCTCATCTTCACAAATTCAGTCATGCGATGCTACCAGTAAGCGCTTTACAAAATTCAGAGGGCAGTACTAACATTTATTAGTCCAATATCGCCGATATGGGTCACTGGGGGGCAAAAAGATACGACCCGTTGAACACAACCACACATTTATGCTTCGTCGTTAACGCGGGAGGGTCACGCACTACGCTTCCTCGCAATTAAGCTTCGGAATGTTCTATGACAAACATAAGTTAGTCATGCGCATAGCATGAGCATATGAACGTTTCCAGACTACGGAGGCTATTGCTTCGCGATGACGTATTGCAGTCATCACGGCGGATGTTTATCCAGCCCCTCCAATCTTGCTTCTGCTCCCTAGGCTGTCTTCTGGCACTGCTGTTGCACGTGAAATGTTTCAATGCAGTGCATTTTACTTCTTGGGATACGAGTCAAGCAATTTATTCTCATGGTATCCGCGTATCATTTTCTTCCTCGCGCCATAGGTTGGGAAATCCACAGCATGATTAGAGGCTTAATACTTGTGTAGCTCATTGTTCGTACACCGGTGCACCGAGCAGACAATGTTGAACCAGCTTCAATGGAAAGCGTCTGAGCTTTCATTTTAACGCGATAGCGTTAAAGAGCTCGCATCGCAGAAATTCCGCCGTTGGCGTCGGCGCCGTTGGTTGTGAGCGAAAAATCATCATCTTTTCCGTTACCGAAAAATCTAAAAAGCTGCAAATCAAATAAATAATAAAAATGTTGTGTCCCAGTTAGAATCGAACCCAGGCCGTCTGCATGGCAAGCAGGTGCTCTACCACACAGCCACGCCTCTGCTTGGGGCTTCACTGAAAGTAACTTTCATGCTTTTCGAGAAATACGCGTCCAGTATACAGGTGTCACAGTACGAGATGTAATATCGCAGTAATATTGCGTGGTACAAGCGTACATTGCCATCGTGCGTCACACCATGTCAATATCATAACGACTTTGTGGTTTAAAGACAGCCACCCATTACAAAAGGCACACACTGGGCGTATTCCCTTAAGACCACGTAGTGGGTGCATCGCAACTTCGAAAAAGTTTCTCGCGCATAATTGCTCCTGGTTTAAAACATGCTGCCCATTACATAAGGCACACACCTTAGTGTGCGCATTCTGTTAAACACTCGTAGTGTTCGAAGTGCGCACTAGGGGCAGGATATCGCTATCGCGTTCAACACTTAAAGGCGAAGCTTAAGCGTCCCCCAATTTTTTTGCCAGTACAATTAAAGGCACACTAAAGGCAAATATTAAGTCGACGTTGATTGTTGAAATAGCGGTCCAGAAACCTCGTAGTGCTGCTTTTGTGCCAAGGAAGTGCTTATTTTGAAATAAAATCACGTTTTTAGTGGTCCGCATCGCGTTAGCGCGCTTCAAATCTCCCGCCTGAAAATACGACATTCATACGTCACTGCTGCCGTGCCCAACGTTGCCCGCTTTTACTGCGCGGCCGCCGACACTAGTAGCAGCCGAGCGGAAGTAGCGGGACCCACAGTAGCAACAACGGCGCTGCGGCAAAGACTTGCTCGGATGGGCACATTCAAAGCCTTCACCAAGTTGCATTTGGTCTCGTAATCCTCAGTACGAAAGTGCAGTGAGCACACACGCAGAGGTTTTGACTGTTTAGCACACTGGCGCAATGGCATGACACTAAGCCACTTCGAGCGTAAGGGTTCATTCCGCGGCACCCAGTGAAAAGACACACCGGTTTCCTTGCTGCAGCACTGGCGTTGTGCACCATTCGGGCATCCGGCAATATCACACGCATGCGGCATTTTGTCGAACTTTCTGTCAGAGCGACTTTCACGAGCGCGCAAAACACGCACGTCAGTACGCGATCCCGAAACTACCACTGGGACGGGCGAGGCGCAGTTCGGCGAAAACGGAACCTTTGAACAACGCGCGCCGTTCCCCATGGCAACGCCACGGAGGTTTTGTTTTCCCTGAATCAAGCGGAAACGAACAAACAGCATTTTATTACGTCTTTTGATGCTCGGACTGTTCTTTTTTTACTGCTGATAGTTTGATTACTAGTGATTTATTGTAGTCCGACTTCCATACGTCATCGGGATCACTTCGAAAATGTCTCACTCGTGGCGCTCATCATGTGATACATTTGCTTAATTTCTCGGTAAGTAGGGCATTGCTGTTGATAATATTGCCGTTTTAGAAGTTGTCATACATTGGGCTTTCACTCTGACATAAATTGTTATTTGCCTTTAGTGTCCCTTTAAGTGTAAACGATCACATTAGCAGTTTGAGTTGACAATTAAAAAACGACCGTTTTAACTGATTTGACGTATTTCATCAGGGCTTATAACTTAGAACGCTAGGTTACGTTAAATCCAGTTAACTTGCATATTCAACAGCTAGGGCACACTGTTCATTCAGCTGTGATTAAGACCTCTTTCGGTCAGTCCAAGAAACGCCTCTGTGAGCATCATAAACATAATTATCATCATCTTCAGCATATTCAGTGACCACTTAAAAACTGCGGTTTTCTCTAACGATCTCCCATTCCCTCTATCCTGCGACAGTTTATTACACTTTATTCCTGCGACATTCTTAATTTCATCACCTCGACCTAACACTCTGCTGTCTTTGACTTCGTTTCTGTTCTCTTGGTATGCATTACGCCGCACTAACGGCCCATCAATTATCGGTCCTTCGTATTAGTGACCTGCCCAAGTCCACTTTTTTCTGATGATGTTAACTAGGATGTCGGCAACGCCTGTTTGTTCCCTTATTTCCTCTACGTATCATTCGGTGTCTTAATGCGGGCCATTTTTTTTCTTCCGTCATACATTGCGCGGTACTTCACTTTTTTCTCCAGTTTCCTTGTTATCCTCCAAGTTTTCAGCTCCGTGTGTTACTACCAATAATACAAAATTGTACAGGTCGGCAAACTCACTCATGAGTCGACTCACTCAAACTCATTCAGACTCAGATCGGGCCACGAGTCTGACTCTGAGCGAGTCCGGCTAAGTAATGTTTTGGTGTGTTTGAGTCAGAGTGAGTCTGATCGAGGAAAATTTTAGTGAGCCTGAGTACAGGTGCGTCCGGTTGAGAAACATATTGGTGAGTCTGAGTACGAGTGAGCCCTAAGCACAAAATATATTTCTTGAGTGAGTCTGAGTGGGCTACACCGTCTATTGCCGACCTATGGTCATATCTACTCATCTTCAGCATTACTATCAGTCTTATATCGGCTTACCATTATACCCAAGTTTATTCACACATATGTCAACGCACGAGCGTTAATGCGCCACCTCAATATTTATTGATCAGAGGTGTGAGCTGTGTGCGTGCAAGGGGGGGGGGGGGTTGACCTCCCCGTGTCCTTGCATGATTTAAGCCACTTATAATACGTGTTTGATGGTGCAAGATCAAAAGGCGCATCGTAGAGCACCGATTACGTGAGATATTGGCGTTAAAGAGCATCGGCACCATGACCGAAAAAGCTAATTTAACGCTAACAGACTCATGAATCGACTCACTCAGATTCACTCAGACGCAGGTCAAGCCGTGAGTCTGAGTCTGAGTGAGTCCGGCTGAGTAATATGTTGGTGAGTTTGAGTCCGAGTTAGCCCGGTTGAGAAAACATTTAGCGAGTCTGAGTGAGTCCGACTGACGAAAATTGGTGAGTCTGAGTCCGAGTGAGCCTTCGGACCAAGATGTATGTCTTCAGTGAGTCTGAGTGAGCTCCAATTCTTTTGCCGACCTATGCGCAATTGTTGTATACATCGCGCTTTACAAATAGCGCTGAATTGCCTGTCATGACTTAGGAATGTCTATCTCAAGCACTCCAGCCCATCATCGGCGAATTTTCGTTTCATGAGTAAGTTACCCTTTTAATTATTGGTGTCGATGTACATGCTCTCGCGACGGTTCTGAACACTGGTTGCTAATTTTGAGTTCTTCTAAGGACTCAAAACAGCCGAGCACGCAACACGGTTAAATTTGCAGATACAGGAAAAAATATTTTGATTATCACTGCTCCTCCGCTTTTGTTTCTTCTGGGTAAGGTGATTCGACACATCGTTTTTTTTTTGTTCATTGTGGGCTCACTACAGGCAGTAGTATATAACTCCTCGAAAAAATACTTACAGAGTCCCAGTTTCATGCAGGAGCGTTTTACAGCACTTTGAAGGATATATATATATATATATATATATATATATATATATATATATATATATATTATATATATATATATATATATATATATATATATATATATATATATATATATATATATATACTGCATATATTCGCTGAAATGTCTGTGCGAGTCAAAAGCCCCGAGACAAAAACTTGAAGTACATGGGGGGTCTCCATGGCTCTTGCCGAAACTTCGTGCTTTGCCCGGTGGGGCGCGGTGACGCACGCTTTGTTTTGACAGAGATCAGGAGATGGCTCATGCTCTTCTAAGCGCTGTTCTTAGCGCTCAGTTTGCGACGAAGGTCGCTGCGCTCGTTGCAGCGGCTGCGTTTCCTTACGCGGCGTATTCTTCAGTTACGTCGGGCTGGTTGCTAAAGTAGATAACTGTTAGCCTTACTTCACATAACATTCAAAATTGTTGCTATCGCATCATTGCTTCACCCTTAATGCGAAACTGCGGCTTTTTTCTCTTCTGTATGCCAACAAAAAAAGTAAGTCGCGTCGTTTAACGGTTCAACAGAGACCTGATGTCTTATTTGCACGCATAGATAAATGGCGTGACATATTCACCACCCCATCAGAGTATACGTTAACGACTATGCCACTGCATTTCTCTCTGCATGGACGATGACCAAGTGAAGTACGCGACTAGATATCTCTGCCTTAAAAGGTAATTTTTTTCTTCTTTGGAAAACTCGCACAAGCGATGAAAATGTTGCACCCGTGCTTCGCACAGAAATAACCTTCTTCGAAGCAGTACACGGAGCAACGTCGTGGAGCCCGGACACACCATGTGTAACTGTTAGTGACAATATACTTTAAAGAAGCCACGAGTTCATTGCACACGTTCATGGTAGGATCTGCAGAGGATCATCAAGCGGCAATGAACAGCTTCATTACTGTCGCAAGACTGACACATACGGAACGCTACCCATTTCAAGGAGTGCGCAAAAGAGCTACCGAAGAATTCGACAACGAACAATGCTTGTGCGGTAGTGTGGACGCTGCTACCTTCCCGTCTGTGTGGAAGGATGAAACGCTCGATCACGGAAGTTTGAACCGCCACCTACGCAGGAATCATGACATGTTGCTTAACCAATTCGCTCAATTGACGAATTTGAATGTCACTCCGGCTGAGTCATGCTCACAACTGATAGATCCGTTTTATTTTGATTACTGCTTAGTAATTTTCTTATTTGCTGCATTTCTTAGCGAACCTTTGGCACTTTGAGCGTTTCTATCTACTTACGGTACGGTACGAAGAACTTTATTAAAAGGTCCGGAGAAGTGCCACCCCTTAGGGTGACACCGCGGGCCGCTCCCACGTGGGGACAGTTAGACCTAGCCTAACCGCCTCTTTCTATCTATCTATCTATCTAGCCGCCTACGTCTGGGTGTTCTCATGATCGCCTCCTTAACTTGGTGTAGACCAAAATTGGCATGGGAAGGTAAGACGATTTGACGATTATGACTGTCGGGTCATGACATGAACAAAAAAATTGGGGGACGCTTAAGCTTCGCCTTTAAGAGCTGAACGCGATAGCGATATTCTGTTCCTACTGCGCAGTTCGAACACTACGAGGGTTTAACAGTATGCGCCCACTAAGGCGTGTGCCTTATGTAATGGGTAGTATGCTTTAAACCAGGAGCAATTATGCGCGAGAAACTTCTTCGAAGTTGCGATGCACCCACTACGTGGTCTTAAGGGAATACGCGCACTAATGTGTGCGCCTTTTGTAATGGGTGGCTGTCTTTAAACCACGAACTCGTTATGATATTGGCGTGGTGTGACGCCCTATGGCAATGTACACTTGTACCACGCAATACTACTGCGATATTACATCTCGTACTGTGACACCTGTATACAGGACGCGTATTTTTGGGAAGCACGAAAGTTACTTTCAGTGCAGCTCCAAGCAGAGGCGTGGCTGTGTGGTAGAACGCCTGCTTGCCACGCAGACGGCCTGGGTTCGATTCTCGTTGGGACCCAACATTTTTATTATTTATTTTATTTGCAGCTTTTTCGATTTTTCGCTCACGGACATGATGATGATTTTTCGCTCACAACCAACGGCCCCGACGCCGACAGCGCAATTTCTGCGATACGAGCTCTTTAACGCTATCGCGTTAATATGAAAATCCTGTCGCGTACATCGTCAAATCCTTTCCTCCAGACACGTGTGGCACACACCCGTTTACCACGGGCCGCGGTGTACGGGTATGCGCCACAGGTGATTGATCTACCCAGGAACGGCGAGAACACACATTGGTAATTTAAATGCCAGAGCATTAAGAAAAACCGACATCGGCAGCGTTGACCTCCGAATGGAAAGAATAAAAACTAGGATCTCAGCAGGAATCGAACCCAAGAATTCTGCGCGGCAGTCCGGTATTCTACCACAGAGCCACGCCAGGTCTAGAAAATGCTTTGGAAAAACACCGAATGCAAGCGTAATGTCGGTGCAACATCAATTGTGGTTGTGCTGCTGGGTATATAATTGTATAACAATGCAATAAACATGTACTCCTACGATACAGGCGTCATGTCAGGTTAACGTCTCTGGTTCGAGCGTTGGCTTCGCTTTTATAGCAGTCTAATAAACATTACGTTTGTATTCACATGGTTCAGCAAGCTACAATGAAGCATTGCTCGACCCCGGAAGAATACATTAAGGAAAGTTACGTATGATATTCCCATGATTGCACCGTAAAGTGCATTTAGTTTCGATAATATTGACGTATGTACTCTAACGTGAGGGCTGACGTTACGTCGCACCATAAGTTACACTTTAAACGCCAGTGTTGTCGACGTGCCTGGTAAGCCCAATATGTGCACACAGCTACTACACTTACAAAGTCACCTTGATCAACCTCGTAACGCTTGGTTCAAAGCCATAAAATACAGCATAGAAGTACTCGCTGACTGCTTCGCATTAAACCGATTCCCAGAAAGCATGGGATCTGCCGAATTTTTATTTGGAGCAACAATCCGAAAAATGTTTAAAATTTATGTCAGTACTTCTTTAACGAGTAGGCCGGCTACGTCACAGCACCCTGGAGTGCTCTTCGAAATCGAAACTGCCTCAGGTCCTAATATACGAGCATATAAATAAACATTCGTCTCGCGTTGGGCCAAATGAGTTTCGTTGCCGTTATTAACGGGACTGTCGCCACTGATTGGAAGAAAAAAAAGAGGTTCACAAATTTTCTGTCCCCCCTTCTTTAACACATGCAACCTGCACGTAGTTACACTACGGTCACTAAAAGCGCGTGCGTTGTTCTTCAGTCCCACGTACAGGCAGCATCGGCAGCTGATAAGCCCAAAGAAATCGTGACACTTGCTGGACAAATAAAAACGAAAATTTAAATAAAAAATAGATTACGACTGGATTCTGATAGCGTTCATGTCAGACAAGACTTTGCGTACATCAGCCAAAAAAAGGCGTGACGAATGTTCCATTCTTGAAGCAGTTTGCGCATGCTTGTGGGAGCGCGACATTGGTATAAAAGGCAAAGCCGCATGGTGGACAAGTAACAGCGGTTTAACTCTGTGCTGGCAACGATTCGTGCGGCTTCTTCCCGCGGTGGGCACTTCGCGTCTTCCTGCAGATGTGCTTGGACGACCAATTCACCGATCGAGCATCTGCGTATCGGCATGGCTTGGTGTCTGCGTACCAGGAACCAGGCCTCATGGTTCTACCAACAGCGCTCTAAGTGAAGGTGAGTTATGCGTCGTAATATTTTCGTTGGAGCATTCGTGTTTCGCCGCAGGTGGCAACGAAGTTTCATTTGTTCAGAGTAGAGTGGTAATACTGAAATTTGACATTAGCACAAAAAGCCTTCAAGAGTAATAACAATTCGTCGGGTTTTACGTGCCAGAACCATAATATGAATATGAGGAACGCGCTTCAGTATAGTAACGGAGAACGGGCCAACAAAAAAGCAGCAGATAGTTACTCTCGCAGAGAAAGAAATCTGATGATGAGAGCAGTGCTTTAATAATACTCAGTAGTCCTGTTATTCTTTCATTTATTTGCTCCTGCGAAGAATTTGGGGCGCTTCTTTCAGCTCGACCAGCTTCCGTCGACACCCAGCATGTTGCCGTCCTGTAGTACATCACAAAGCCTACCGAGTAAGGTAACTTGAGTGCGATACCGTGACATTTGCGCCAAAGACTAAAAGAAATGTGTTCAAAACCTACCGAGTAAGGTAACTTGAGTGCGATACCGTGATGTGTTCACTTCAGTTTTGGTCGAAGGTAGTCGCGTGTTTGCACTCTTCCCGTTTTCGCGGATTCTGCGAGTTCCACAGCTTAGAAATCAGCGCCGTGACTTTTGTCCTGGCGTGGTTTCCTTTATATGGTGCTACATATCTGTTACCACTGCCGATAGATTTAGCCGCACCGTTGGCGAACATTGAAACAATCTAACCGCAGGTTCAGTGCCGTCGACGAGTCGTCTTAGTCACGCTAGTTTGTTTTTTATGGCAGAACATAAGCATTTTGTGCCGAATCAACTAACCCTTTAGTGTAATGAAAATTCTCTATTCTGTGGAATACACTGGGAATAGATTGAAGTGCATGTAGTGCTCTACAAATTAGGTACGATAAGGTGCGTTAGTGCCCCTCTGGTGTTTTTCGTCATGCAGGAAGGTACTGAACACTTCACGAAGTTGAAACCATCTCTTGCATGCAAATAACACAGACTAGATGGTCACTATTCGCTGTGTCGTGTGTTTGTTTACCGTAAGACGACGTATAGGCGATGTTTGTTTACCGTAAGACGACGTATAGGCGACGACCAGGCGATGTTTGGGGCGAGCTGAGCAACCTTTCACAAATGTCCTTTTTTTTTTTACAGTAAGTTCGGTGTGCACTAGTGTACGAGTTGTAAGGCATTGAACTGCCCTGTTACCGTGCCGCCAGAAGATAAATATTGCTATCAACGCAGGCCTTGTCCGTCGCGGTGGAGCAGTGATTATGGTGCTCGGCCGCTGACCCGAAGATCGCGGGTTCGATCCCGGCCGCGGCCGTCGCATTTCGATGGATGCGAAATTCTAGAGGCTAGTGTACTGTGCGATATCAGTGCACGTTAAAGAACACCAGATGATCGATATTTCCGGAGCCCTCCACTACGGCGTCTCTCATAACCATATCGGGGTTTTGAGACGTAAAACCCCAAATATTATTATTCACGCTGCCCTTGCCTTTGCCACGGTCATGACCTGCAAGCGGAGTTCTTTCCCTGCCTTCCCTTGCTATCGTAAGCAATGTACCCTGTTTTGCTTACGTGACGAGCCGCACCTTCTTTCTGTTTTTTTCTTCGCGGCGCCTTTAAGCCCGAACCGCACGTACGCTCCCAAACGCGCACGGGGCGCGCGTCAACGCGCGCAGCCCGGGCGTCTCCAGCAAGTTATGGCGGTTTCCACCCACACACTACGCGCGAAGGCGCACGCGAAGCGCGCGCTTCCTCATACGTGCAGGACATCGTTTCGTACAAAGTTACTGATAGTTCATCAGAATACTTACAAAACCTCCTTCTGTTACCTTTTTTATTGTTAGATGGATGCAAAAGTAAGTAAGAACTAAAATTTTTCACATGATGTGTATCATCATCCGTCGGTCAAGCCGGTGCTGGCAACAGCCATGCCACAGTTACACTGTACCACAGTTGTGTATTTGCAGGGCTCCAAGCGCTTCCGAACGCGCGCCGTTTCAAGGTCGATATCAGTCGCCGCGTACCGCGCGCGTTTCGCCGCGCTTGCTTCGTCTACGCATTAGTGATGCAGAACTATCGGTAAATTGACTATCGACAGTATCGATAGTTTCTTCGAAACTATCGATAGTACTACTATCGATAAACTGTCGATAGTCGAATCGGTAGTACCATTGGTAATATTAGTAACGATATTACTGCCACGCGTGTTTATTGCTTTGTTTTGATGTATTCGGTTTGCACCCACAGACTGTTAGCTGCGTTTGACGCAGACCGCACCGCAATGTTTGGGAAGTTTCGCGATTGTTTGACATTTTAAGGTTACGCGCAGGACGCGAATATTCAAGTTTATTCGCAAGCTTGCGCGAGCAATAGCGATAACACTGGAAGGTTTGATGACTGATGTATAATGTCAGATTACTCGACGGCCGGCGACTGTTCTCGCCGCAATCAGTGCGCAGCCTGTATCGCTTGTATTCCGAGTTTTGATTCTGTGGGCACAACTTCGACCAAAAGAAGAGCTTCGTATTTCCCAGTCTTGCTGTAGCATTCTTCACCGTCACAGCCACGTGACAAACTATCCATAGTGGTGCCAATAACGAGGCTGTTGCTGGCTGGCCATATTGCCAAAATATTTGCGATAGCCTACTATCAGCTTCGCTTAATTTATGAGGAAATTTTTATCGAGAGAAATTATTTGCGCAGTGAAAATGGCGGCATATGTCCATCAATAAATTAATATTTAAAAGCAACCAGTTACATCTTACAATTAACAAACTTAGTTCTTAATATTTTTTTTTATTTTGCAATCATCAAATACAATATAAAACTGAAGCCTCGCAGTTCCACCCCATGTAACGGCTTCCTTTCCGCTACAGCTTAATAGTTTGACTTTATGACCATGTTTCAGCGAAGCACTCTGGTGAAGAACGCAAGCATGTCGACTTTCTTGCCCTTCAGCCTGCTCCTCCGGCTCCACTATGTACCACGCGCGCGGGGAACCAGATTTATTCTGCAATGAGTTCGCGCTGTTGATTTTAAACTATCGATAGTACTTACTATCGATAGCACTATCGATAGTATCTTTTACCTTCGATAGTGACTCAGCTATCGATAGTATCGATAGTACCATCGATAGTTCTGCATCACTACTGCGCATGCGCGGCCTCCGGAGCGCGTACAGCCAACGTACAGCGCGCGCTCGGCCAGCGTACGTGTGGTTTGGGCTTTAGAGGGACCGCATTGAGCGTCTCGCAATGGGAGGTTAACTGAAGTCACGTGCTGTAATCAATGACGCTGAAAGCAGTGTGCTACAGTGCGCGGCTCGCGTCTCGCAGGAGGTGCGACCCCGTCTGAGATGCGCGGACTACTTTTTATTATTTTCATGCTTGGCAGACACGATGTTACCTACTAATCTACAGACCTAATTTGTCAGAAATCTTAGATGATGAAATTCTTCGGTTTCCTCGACTACCATATCGCTCATTGCCATCGTCTCAATTATACAGTAATGTCAAACACATCGCACCGTCAGAGGGTGCTAAGTAACTATCATTCATTAAGGAGAGAGCGTTGTATGGCTCACGATTTTAAAAATCCGGCGTTCGGCGGCGCGAACACCATTGGTACCAAAACTCGAGTGGGCCGATACCGCAGGCTGTGCAACAACGGGTGAGGTGGAAAATGCTTCAGGATGAGGGTGGGACGAACAATGCAATTGACTAATAACGTTAAAGTAGTTTAATTAATGAATGTCTCTCCAGAGCATAGGCTACCGTGGTCTCCTTAGCGTGAGCTAAAGGGGTTAAATTTTATTCCAGCGCCGCCGAGATAATGTATGTGCTCGCCGTGGGAGCGATTGACAGATAGTGTGGCGCTGCTAAGCGCGAGGTCGCGCGTTCGATTCCCTGTCATGGCGGCCGTATTCCAGTGGGGACGAAATGCAAGAACATCCGCTCACTTAGATCTAGGTGCACGTTCAAGAACCCCGGGTGTTTAAACCTATTACCGAATTCCCCACTGCGACTTGCCCCATAATGACAATGTGGTTATGGCAAGTAAAATCCCTTAAATTATTATTTACGTAGGACGCTAGGGGACAACAGAAATAATACGTGAAAAACAACCCCCTACACACGCTTCATCATTAACACGAGAGTGTCACGCACCGAGTTTTGCCTAAATTAATGTTAGGCATGTTCTGTCAAATTCGCAAGTATCCACGTGTATGCCCATATATATATATATATATATATATATATATATATATATATCAGGCAAGTGGTTTCAGTGGATCCAGTGATTAATAAAAATTGGCTTGAGCGAACGAACGTACGAAAACTTTTATTGTTCCAACGTTTCGGCCGGGGTCCGGCCTTCGTCAGGGAATACCCTGACGAAGTCCGGACCCCGGCCGAAACGTTGGAACAATAAAAGTTTTCGTACGTTCGTTCGCTCAAGCCAATTTTATATATATATATATATACACACACATCCTGCGGCAAGAGCATACGTAATTCTGAAGTGTCTACAAGCGCATACACGTGGATACTTGCGAATTATTAATAAGCAGATGACAGAACATGCCTAACATTAATTTAGGCAAAACTCTGACATCCTGTCCACTGTCTTTCAACGGATCTGATGTTACCTGATCCTCACCAGCGGCTTTGCCTCTTTTCCCTCCAAGGCTTTATTTCCCCTGTCGTTACTGGTGGGATATCCGATTCCTCTGGGCTACTACTACTTCTTACGTTATCGTCCTGGTTGCCCCGGCTACTGTACACATCTCCGTAAAACTCCTCAGCTACTCAAGCTATCCTATCCATATTGTTAGTGACTTTGCCTTCCTTGTCCCTTAGTACCAGTGTTGCGGAGTTGCCACTCCGGAATTGGAATGACTCCGGAATCATTCCACATTTTCGCGACCCCGGAATGAAATGGGAATGGAATGGGGACAACGCTTGGAGGAATGGAATGGAAGTGGAATTAAGCGCTTTTTGCACGGAGTGGAATGGGAATGGAATTACGTCTCTTTCCGAAAATAGAGCACGCTTTCGTCTACGCGCTGTTTATCAAACTTTTCAAACATCAGTCAGAACCTTCAATTTAACAATAAAGCAGTATTTTTAAAATGGGCTGGCTTATTACAAGCATGGTACATTTATATAATAATACTATCTGCGGTTTAACGTCCCAAAACCACGATATGATTGTGAGAGACGCCGTAGTGGAGGGCTCCGGAAATTTCGACCACCTGGGGATCTTTAACGTGCGCCTAAATCTAAGTACACGGGCCTCAAACATTTTCGCCTCCATCGAAAATGCAGCCGCCGTGGCCCATGGTACATTTATAAGCAACGCGCCTACTACAATTCTGTCTTTATATAGACTGTGTTGCTCCAAAGTCTCGAGCTGAGAGCTGGTCAGCCTGCACTCCCACTGCTCCGGGGTGGGATCATTTCATCATTATCGTTATCCTTTTTCTTTGCATCTTTTCTTCGCTTGGTTGCTACGGCTCGGCACATACCCGCGTTCGCATCGCTAAAGAGGGCATTGGGGAGGAACGTATTTTGCTGCAGCCTTAATTGCTACTACTGTAATGTGATGCTCAAATAAGTCATGTAGGCCTGAGTACGTTTTTTCGAAGTCGAAGGCCATAAAGTATTCTCTAGGTCCACCTTTAGTTAGCCAGAGCCAAGGGTAGACGTGGTGTAAAAATGTGAACGATCTGCCAATTTGTAAAAGCGAAACCGAGGCATAAGTTAGTGTACAAACAAATGCATTATCCCAGCAGATACTGAAGGGAGAAACAAATAATCCCTACGCGTTGGTTCCCATTGATATCCCCCACACGAAATCGGCGAATACTGTATGCACAGCCTGATCTTTATCTCGCGAGCAGTTTAGTACCTGACACCATAGGTCTGCAAAAAATGTCGAGCTCACTCACTCACTCATGAAATATATTTTGCCTTTAGGACTCACTCGGACTCACTCACCCAAATTTTCCTCATTCGCACTCACTCGGACTCAAACTCACCAAAATATTGCTCGCTCGGACTCACTCTGACTCATGGATCGATCTGAGTCTGGGTGAGTCTGAGTGAGTCCTCATGAGTCCATTAGCGCATGATTTACTTTTTCTACCATGGTGTTAACGCTCTTTAACATCAATATCTCATATAACTGGTGTTCTACTTGGCGCGTTTTCATGCCATACCTTCAAATACGAGTTATTAGTGGTTACAATGCAGTAAGGACTTTTTTTTTATCGAAAGAGATGACTCACACGGCATATTTTATCGAGGTCTTCCCACGAAATATTCTGCCAGAAGGAGGTCAAACCACCTTCCCCTCATCCCTTTCCGTAACTCAAGACTCTGGTCAGTATATATTGAGATGGCGTATGAACGCTAGTGCTTTGAAGTGTGTGTGAGTAGACGTGAGTATAAACTTGAGTCATCATAAAGCTGAAAGCAATGGTGAAGTTGAGTAGAGAGGACCATAGGTCGGCAAGGAAATGTGGAGCTCACTCACTCACTCATGAAATACATCTTGCCCTAAGGGCTCACTCAGACTCACTGAATTTTTTCTCAACCGGACTCACTCACGAAAATATTACCGAGCCTGACTCACTCAGCCTCACGGCTCGATCTGAGTCTGAGTGATTCGACTCATGAGTTTGCCGACCTATGCCTGACACACGTAAATAACCTTTGCGACAAGGAAGACATTGCATACCTGCGCACAGGTGAACACAGAAAGTCCTCCTCACCCCACCCATGCTTGAAAGGCGCGCTTGACAAGCGTGAATGCTGACGAGCAGTGCTGCCCAGTGTTCCGTATTCGATGCAAAGGCAGAAGGTGCCCGAGCGGTGCACTGTTCCAACTAATACCAGCAGATCTAGAGGGTTTTGTTCCCTATTAACCAAATCTTATTTTTCTCCATATTCACGACCACTCCAGACGCGTAGCAAAACTGCTTAGTCTTCTGGAACGCTACTTTTGTCAGCATAAAAATGTGTTATGTCGTCATTTTAGCATTAACACATTTAAGCTTAAACAATATTAAAACATCACCATTCGTTCAAACATGCTGACCATGCAAATACTATAGGCAGGGCTGGGCAAAGATACTTTGAAATCGTATCGCGATACGATACAAGATACTCAGGCAAGAAGTATTGGAGATACAGATACAAGATACTGCAGCAATAATTGTATCCGATACGATACTTGCCAATTGTATCTTAAGATACTTCGATACATTCTGAAATTTATTATTATAGATCCATATAATGTAGCAGCAAACGCCTATACACAAAAATGTCTGCTTGGAAATTTCTTAACTGTGACCTATTTTGTTTGACTTGAATGAAATGTCTCTTAGTATCTCAAAAGTTTTGCCCTTCTTGCTCAAAGTACATTAGTTTCCTTCCAAAACAACTTATTGGGGTTTGTTTTAGCTTCTTCACAGGACAACTCTTTATACACTTCGCTGACAGCGGGTCTAGCTTGTCATTTTTTCAATTGATGGGAGTCGCTGCTTAGCTTGTCGACCAGCTAGCGGGTTGCCGTATAATCACAATAACGTCAATAGGAAGCCTTCGCACGACGGCGCAAATACCGGTGTAGAATTTGCCTTGTCCGTAAAAGGTTTGCACAATACCGTATATTCGAACAGGCGTACAGCAGCAACAACGCTGGTAGCGGCTTGCTTTTTTTTTGGACGGGGGGGAGGAGGTGGGAACGCATGGTGTATACGGGTTTTGAGACCGTTCGCTAGCGGCCCGGCCGCAACGCATGACCGTCTCCGTCGCATTTGTTTTTATTTTCTAAATAAGTAGGTTCGTGAGATACAAAGACATGAATGGTCTCAAGCATTTCTTTCGTGAGGAACATGTGGTCACCATGTGCTGAAACATAACCGTGGAACAAAAACTCTGTTTCAATCCGCGTAGATTTTACTCGTTGTGTACATCGCTATCGATGTTTCTCGAATCCTGTCTCCAAATCCCCTTCAGAAATGACCTATATATGAGAAATGGGAAAGACTTCCTTTCAAATGGCAACGTCATTTTGTTCAAGCTCTCTCTGACCCCACCATCTTCACTGTCCCGGCCTTTGGAGCTAAATTTCACGACTACGGCCCGCCGGCTATAAGCTGAGTTTGAGACCCCTTGTGTATATGTAGATGACGTAAAACTGCAATGAATTTCCATGTCCTGCTTAGCTGCTGGCGTAAGGGATTCTTTGTTGATATACTCACTAACGTACAATCTTTAGCAATTTTTCTTCAACGAGAGAACATGTGCAACACAGAAATGTCTCAGACGTATTGTATAGTTGCACAAAGCGTCGCAGGACACCGCCGCTATTCGCGCTATTGCCGCTTATAGCTCCCATTACGTGGCGAATATTTAAGGCCTAAAACAGGAAAACAAATATAAGTAAAATAGAGAGGTTGTTTTGTATCAAACATTCACATTGAATGAGTACAGAAAACACAATACACACGGCGTGCAATAGCTATGAGCATCAAGTATCGTAGGTTTACCTGTTGAGACAATAGAAAATTCAATGCCTATGGAAAATTGCCTGAAACGGCTCGTTGGGACGCTCATGAGTAAAACGGAGCATTCGGAATAACAGCGTTCTCAAATCCCCTTCCTAACATCTTTACGATGGCATCTAATGATTTCCATTATTATAATGCAAACTCAATTTCGCTATTTTCTTAAGCGGTAAGCAGAATATTTTGTGTTGTGTACTCAAGGCACGCCCACATAATAATATATTTGTTTTCAAAGTCGCCTTGGAAACGTGTAAATATGTAAACAGTAGTAGAAATAAAGCAGTTAGAAGAGTAAGCAGAAATCCTATTTTTGGGAGCGCGTTACAAAAGACATACTGCGGTGACCAGACCGGGAAAACAGTGCAGAGACCTAGGTAATGTATGTGATGCAAAATGACAGCCAAGAAAGCACTTGTGCTAATGATCAAATTATGACTTCATAAATTCTTTGAATAAATGTAGATGGAAGTGAAAAATACGGTACGCCAAGATATTTTCTGTTAGGTAAACGCTCGCTCTATTAGGTCTGGCATCAGTACCAGTGGTGCTAAAGTTGTTAGAATCTTATTTGCTTATAAGTTAGCTAATTCCATGCAAGTCAAACTTACATCCACGAGATCCTTCAAATCGCTGACATGTAAAATCCACGCGACGCAAAGCAACCCCATTCTTGCACGCATCACATTTTGTTACGGAGCAAGACGCAAGCGAATCTTCAATAACGACACTGTAGCATCATCAAAATTTGCGCGATAGACGCCGCACGATGTGGAGTACGCGGCACACGACAGTGGCTAAGAGCAAGTGTCGCGGCATTGGCGCAACTAAAAGGAAAAGAAATCGAGAAAACAAAGGGTACGTGGGCAGGGAGTAGTCCGCGTGCTTGTCTTCCTGATCTTCTACCCTCACTGGATGACTCTGGCGTAAAAATAAAACGATACTGCCCTTACTTATTCAGATGGCTTAGTGGCACCATTACCAGCTTGAGAAGCGAAGCTTGGCCAACGATTACTGTTTCGCACGGTTGTGTTGCAATAGAAGTATCTTGTATCTTAAGATACACGATACATTATCGAATGTATCGGAAATACAGATACTCGTATTTCGAGAAGTATCGCGATACAGATACAAGATACCCATACAGTATCTAAGATACATGTATCTTCGATACTGCCCAGCACTGACTATAGGTAGCGGGAGAACTGCCCCTATGGAAATTAGTAGGGTGGATGTACTGCACGAGATATGTCACCAAGCTACTATCCCTTGACCTTGGTTACGTGCTTTGCGTACTTTTGCAGTTCTTAATGCATCTGATGACATCAGCTTGATGGGGCGTTCATTCTTAACTCGATAAAAATATCAAGATGCCTTTCATACGCTGAGCAATTACAGGAATGGAATCGAACTGCCCGGCGATTCCGGAGTAGGAATGGGCCAAGTTTTTTCATTCCGAGGAATTGAAAGGAATGGAACTGCGGCAAGTTCTAATTCCCCGGAATGGAACAGGAATGGAATGAAGGCGCCCATTCCGCAACACTGCTTAGTACATACATCTGGTTTTTGCCTGCGCCCAGTTTTCTCTTCACCGCTATGAGGCTTCGTCCGTTCTAGAGATGACTAATAAAAACATGGCACGAAGTCAGGCACGTGCGAGTCGGGCCGGGTCCCCTGCCCCTGCAGCATAAATTAAATAAAACAATACAACTCGGCTTCCTGTATGAAGTTCAGGAGCGGTCTATGCAATTCCTGGATCCATTTGGAATCAACGTCCGTCGACACTGTCAACGAGCTTTGAGTACGTCACATTTACATTAGTACATTACAAGTATTCGTACAATAAACGTTAATTCGGTGTTCGGCTCATATTGATGACAACAGAACGTCTTGACGGCGTCGGCACGCGATAACGCTACGTCCGATATACATACATACGCTCGGCAATACCTACACTGACTGCGTTATTCCTTTCACATTTCAAGCGTAGAGATACATGCAGATGCGTTCGGATATGTCAAGTGTTTTGCGATGTAAGAATATTCAAGCAGCGACGTGTTTTTTTTTTTTTTTGCGTTTCGTGCTCCCACGGCGCCAACGAGCAGCGGGCGACCGAACGGCTGGCTCGATCGATGTACGCACTTTTCCCATAGTGCCTCACGCTCCCGCGGGGCGTTCTGGGATTGCTTGAAAGGGTTTATTAGCAAGAACCTCCCAATGCATTAACCCTCTCTCTTTAGGATATCATCTGATGCTTTGCAATCATATCCTTCAATTAATTTTTATTATATATATATCCAGTTAATTATTATTTGCCTATAACTATCAGCGCACTTAATTACTCCTTTAAATTGCGGAAGGGTGTCTTGAAGGGCCAGTTGGTGCTTGTTACTGCGTTGAAAACAGCGCGAAAACGGGACGAAGGGTAAGGAACAAACAACACAAGGCGCTGTTCCTTTATTTTCTTAGCTTTCGTGCCGTTTTCGCGCTGTCTTCAACGCAGTAACAAGTAGCAACTGGCCCTTCAACACAGCCTTCTGCGATTTGTTTCTCTTACATCAGGCTCTTTCGCACCCAGTGCTTTGCATATTTCATCAATGTGCCAGCGCTTGTGTCGTTTTTTCCTTAGCCTTTGTGCAGTTTTCGCGCTGTTTTCAACGCAGTACTCTTTAAATCATGATCTCTCGTAAATGTTTCTTGTGGCACATGTTAGTGATAAATGGCATCTATGTTAATGGAATAATTATCATTGATTACGAATTAACTATATTTATCGCTGCTAATAATTAACTATATTCTATCACTTCCCGCCATCGTTCTATAACTGCATAGATTGAGATACTAGCTATCTATCTGTCTTAATTATGCCCTACACTGACAGCTTGCATATTTAAAATATGTTGAATTCATTGTCGCCATTCATTAGTAATGCACTGCATGCCAAGGTGTGAATGTAGATCAACATTAGTCATTCTTACTGTGAATTCTTCTTGGTTAACCTAATTTTAAAAATTCGCGCACCTTGCACTGAGTCGCGCAAAGCTTGGCTAGAGGGGAGCTGGTCGACACTTGGCTGGTCCTGGCTTGATTAGCCAAGTGTCTACACGTGCATTCACACGCCGATGCACGAAGTGTTCACGGGATCATTCTAAATCGCGAGTATAGACTATAGTTGTTGATTGGGTATCGCTTGGCAATCGCAACACCAGGTAGGATAATTAGTTTAAGTAGATTAATTAAAATAATTAGCTTAATAGCATTGTAACGGAAAGACAGCGCGAGAAGACAGGGACGGAAGGGGCGCACACACAGCGCTCGTGTGAGTGACCCTTCCGTTCCTGTATTGACGCGCTGTTTTTTCGTTACAATGCTACCAAACCAACTAGCCCACCGACATGCAATAGCCTAATAGTTCTAAGTGGCACATTGGAGACTTGGTCTCGGTTAGCTTGCATCCCAAGTCAGACAAGCCTTAACTATAACTGAATTAGCTAAATTATAACTTAATTAGCGTAATTAGCCTAACTTACACACTCGAGGCTCGGCCTCGACTAGCTTGCATTCGGAGTCAATCTAAGCCTAATGAGCTAATTATCCTAATTAAAGCTAATTAGGCGCAGTACTAAGTCTTAATTAGGCTTTGCTCGGCACATCTTGCCGAGCGCGGCATGGCTACGCACACCAGAATCTCAACTCGTCTTAAAGGGACACTGAAGCGGCTTTGAATTCGCGAATTTATTGCAAATTCGGTATCGCGACCTCTTAGAACAGGCCTGCGAATTTTTTTTTTTTT
>NC_051176.1:110778259-110857991 GCF_013339695.2 Rhipicephalus sanguineus | reverse complement strand
ATGGTCAGCGATATTGAAAACTACATATCTTTCTATTTTCTCGGCTGTTTATATCTCGATCTGTTGAACAGATTACGCAGGCTAGCCGAGTTATAAGCGTGTCACGCACGGGGAGCGAAATCAAATATTTATTAAAATAATAACTGTTACTGGTGTACCTTGAAGGCAATTTTGGCATGATCATTTGGCATTGCACAAACAGAGCGTGGAACTCTCTTGATAAACTTGGTATAAGGCAATGTTATCAAGCGTTATTTTAAATTTGTTGAAAAAATGCTGCTAATGCTGCATTGCGCCGAGCGTACCCTAAAATACTGTATAGTTGTTGAGAATTGGTCACAGCAAAAAAAAAAAAAAAGCAGATCCCACGCATTGATAGAGTCGATTTTATGCAAGTCCTAGGTCTCATATACATACTGTGTGCAGTAGCATGCGCTTCAAAAATTCCGGGATGTGCTATTTCTGATCAAAAGAACATAAAGCACCGTGCCGAGGAACTTTTTGATAAGAGTGCATTATCAAAAAAAAGTGCAGCTAGTGCAGAAAACCGAACCCACCTGTTTACGCGCTGGCAACGCAAAAAAAAAAAAGAACTGTTTGTCGGAACACAGCAAAATATTTGCAAATTCAATGCAACATGGAATAATAAGGAGACAAGAAATAGGAAATGAAACAGTTAAGTAATGATGCCAATCATTTTGATGGCCTATTTTCTACGTATCGCAAGATAAGATGCACCTTACCTATTACCTACCGCACGCCGATTCGGCCCGTGCGTTCGGCTTCTGGCGTTCCGAATCAAGATGACACACACAACTTCTATTACGTATGTCAACCAGTTGAACAGCAAGCACGGTGCGCAAGCAAGCTATGCGTCAGCGATCAGTCGAAGTACTACATACCAGCTAGGCTTGTTCGATATGAAGAAGCTATTATGAGTGAAAATGCACGCGACAGCGACGAGCGACCCGACGTAGAACGCCTTCGTGCAAGCTGACGCTTGCATGGGCATACCCCATACACGTCTTTGGCGAGCGAACTCCGTTGTTGCTGGCGTGAGGCCGTCTACTTGTATAGCGAAAATGCCGCGCTGACGCAGGTATGCACTTCGTTGAAGCCGGAATCGTTGGACTGCTTGCTGTTTTTGCACGACAATTTGTAATCTGTGCAATAAAGACTGTTCGTTGTGTGTCGTTTGATCATATTCGATATGCTCAATAAAATGCCAAATTACCGGAAAACGATGTTTTCTTTTCGCAGCGAACTTTCAAAAAGCCGGGCCGGGCCGGGCCCGGGATTGTGTTTTCGTATGTCGGGCCGGGCCGGGCGGGCTCGCAGCCCTTTGCCGTCGGACTCGGGCGGGCCTTCGACAAAATCAGCGGCCCCGGGACGGGCTCGGGCTCTGGGCGTTTGATGAGGCACCTAAGGCTTTCGCCATGATAGGGGCCTCATACCGGTTAGCTGATGTTTCGATGGGTGGTATATTCGTCAAAGGCGCCATATGTTTGAAAGGGTTGGTCATTGACGCCTTTGACCAAGATAGGCTCACCTACGAAAACATTGGCTAGCCTGCCTTATGCCCTTATTTCTCCCCTGCACTTCGGATTTTCTCACTATGATCAGTGCGCACTACAAATAAATGGACAGTACACATCATTCCGTAGTGATCGTGCCTACAAAACATGAGTTGCTGCTTCGCAGAAGGGCGGCCAAAATTTGATACAGAAGGTCATGCCTTTCTGAGGGAGCCGGGCTTTCTGCGAATGTGAGCCACGGACTGCAGCGCAGTGATCGAGTCACTGACTATGACACGCAACTTCAGTTAACCCTCTAATCTGAGACGCTCAGTGACGACACTAGAATGGTGCCGCAATCAAAAATAGCGATAAAAACATGCGGGACCCATCACGCGAATATTACAACGTACTGAGGCTACACTGTCCACAACAAAGCGGGGAAAAAAAAAACTAACTTCGCTTGCGGACTCTTGCCGAGGCAAAGACACAGAGTGCCTGAGTTGTCAGTGGTGCTGATCTTCTGGAAATGCGGTAACAGGACAGTTCAACATCTTGCAACTCTTCCTATAATTAACTAATTTACAAAAAAATAATTATTAAAATCTTAGCTAGATGGCATCTACAACTTTAGGTGCAATCGAAACAATGTCTTGCAAAGAACACGCACTTTTTTCACGGTAAACAAGCATTCATCACAGAGAACAAGAAGACATGCGTTTCGAGAATCTTGCGGCTGCCTTGTTTACATAAGTAACAAAAGTTTTCAATGGATTTCGTGAAGGGCCTGTTAACGTTCGTTGTCACGTAAAGAAACACGTTTTTGTTTTCGTTTTTTTCCTGCTTTAAACAGGCCGCCATAGTTGGTTTCAATCCACGACTTCGCACAAATCTGCAGACTAGCAGATATCGATTGAGGCATTGAGGTGGGATTTGTCAGTTTATTCGATTTCATTTCATTTTCAGAAACAATGAGAAGAAAGGCGAGGGCGGGCTGTAAATTCTGTACTGTGCTTAGGAACATAAGTTATTTAGGGCGTATTTTATTATGAGTTTGAGAAAGGAAAGCAACACGGTTGAAACTATGGCGCCTAATTAAAATACCTCAACGAAGGCTGCTGAATAATAATCAGTATTCAAATAAATTTGTGCCTTAGTTCTGTAGCTTACTGAACACGAAAAAGCGAAGTCTGTTAGCGACTGTAACACACTGCTTGGCGCTTTCACCCAGTTGTGCAATATAATGGGTTTGTAAACTGACACCAACGAAAATGGGGGAAGTCAAGCCTGAGTGTGCATAGTCCGAAACGCGCGACCATCATCATAATTTAAGATGGTATTATTTCTCAACATTACCTTCTATGATTCAAAACATGGCAGCGACAAAAGGCGTTGACATTGCCAGCGTTGACCAGACGATAAAGTACGTTATCTACGCTGATGGCACGAGCATTTTCTTCTCTGTTCGCCGCGCTAGTGACTTAGTAACTCATGCAAGCACTACTCTTGATTTAATTCAGAAATGGTTCACACAAAATCAACTGGGTTTAAATGCCGCAAAAACGAAAGCTTTGATGTTTCATCCGCGTCATAAGGAATGTCTCACTCATCCGTTATTTATCAATGGTGCATCAGTTGAATACGTTCAGTCCTCCAAAACTCTAGGCATCTATTTTTCTGCTACAATGTCATGGGATGCACACGTTGATTCCTTGGTTAAAAAACTTTCACGTACGATTGAACCTTTGCAGCGAAACTGTGCAGCGTTCCCGGTTACCGTAAATCTACTCCTCTATAACTCGTTATTTTCTTCCACTTTTAACTATGGAGCTCTTGTGTGGGGCACAACCACAAAGGCTAATATTATAAAATTATTTCTACAGCAAAAGAGAATTATCAGACTAACTTGTAAGATGCCCTATTCGTCACATACAGCTGAATTTTTTCCAAATTACACGTCGTAAGACTTCCATCACTTTACGAATACAGGTTATTCCGTTATTACGAACTATGCAAAAAAAACAAGAAAAAAACATGACAACGCTTTACGAAACATAGTAAGTCTTAAGACCAACGCAGTTGTATACAGCATACGTAATCCGGAGCAGTGGGAAGTAGCACGACGTCGTACCCACTATGGGAAGCAAATGCTCCGTTACCAGCTACCATCACTGTTAAACCAATTGCAAAAACAACAACAACAAAAAAACTTAACATTAACAGAGCTTCGTGATATGTTCACATAAACAGCCTACAACACTATTCATATATTATTAGACTCTCTTTGTACAAATCCTTTCAATGTTCGCGATGGTTTATATATTTTGCCTTAATTCACAGTTGTAATTTTTTTACGTAATCTGTTCCGAGGGACCGAAATAAAGTTTATTCATCCATCCATCCATCCATCCATCCATCCATCTGTTTCATCTAGCTAAAACTATTTCTACACCAAAGTTTTCTGTTATACCAATGTTCAAGAGTCTTCCACTAGCGTGTATCATTATTTCTTGTGTACCTTTTTGTTCAATTTGTTTCTTTTTTTTATTATTATTATTTGTCTTACGCATTGTCTGTTGCTGTCATTCTAAGGGGGCTGTCACCCCGTCAAGCTACTCACTGCAGTAGCTTTTTTTTGTGCTTGCTTCTTTCTTTCTTTGAAGGAAAAATAAACATTTAAAAACTTCAGTGCCTCAAAGTGCACATGCTCGTTCTATGAATGCCACCATGAACGACGTTCTCGTTGTGCAAGAAGGAATAGAATAAGCTATTGAAGTATGGGTAACAACTCAAGTCCTCGTCCAGGGGGTATCTGCCCCCAAGTGCGTGAGCTAACCACTGTAACAATAACCGGAATTCACACTGCACTATTTCATCAGTATATTGACCGAGGTTGCGTGAATGATGCATGGATACAATACGCATATTTAAATCTGCATGGATACTGTTCTGCCCTCATGAACTACAGGCCCATCACATTAACAAGCATACCAAGCTATTTACTTCATTATTGCAAATGAAATCATGTGCGCAAGTATTTTACATGTAAAATACTTGAACACATAATTTCATCTTCAATAATGAAGTACTTACACTAAGAAAAAATGTTTCTTTTTTTTGCGTCTTCCTCAGTAGCGCATGCGCAAAGTTTCCTGTATCTGCTTTATAAATGTTATTCTCTGACCAAGATTACACCACCTCCCGCTAAAGGGGACCATGAGGCGATGCGAAGCCGGAGCACTTGTCGACGTTCGCGTTCCGTTGGCGTTCGTAGGGCATGCTACCGACCTCGCGTCGTGGAACGCGAAGAGGAACGCTACGCGCGTCGTGTCTTCCCTCTAGCCTGGCCGTTAATTCTCACAGGGCGAGCGGGGGACGCGGTCGACAGGCGCGCGAGGGGGGGAGCGTAGGAGAGGAGAGGGGGAGGGGACGCGCACGCGCTGGCGCTCATCGCGGCGTTGCGCAGGAGAGGGGGACAGGTAGTGGAGAGGGGAAAGGGGAGAGGGGGGAGGAAAAGGGGAGGGATAGTGGAGAGGGGATGATGAGTGGAGAGGAGGTGTGTGGAGGGGGTTTGCGCATGCGCAGTAAGGATGGTCACGCCGCACACCGCTACCACCACCAACACCACCACCGGATTGAACTCCGCCATAAGATGCTTCGCATCTAAAAAACGATTACTTGTTACTCTTTTTGGCGAGCCCTTAATTGCTACATATACCGGGTGTTTCAAGAAATGTGTCCAAAATCCTCAAAAATCAGGAAAATGCGGTATTTGCTCGCTGCCTTCACAATTACTTTTTCTGTAGCGGCAGGCATCTTAAGACGGTTAAAGACATCATTTGGGACAGTAATTAAGAAAGGTAAATAATTAACTTTTTAATTGGTAGAGTTAGCCGGTTATGTCAAGAGGGAGAATTGAAGTTCTCCGTGCGAAGAACCCATCGCAGCTTTAATATATAGAAAAAGCGGCCTCTAGTAATTATTGTGGCGTAATGAATTCAACCAAATTCAACGGCGAAACCGAAACCGAAGCACCGATGAGCGTTATTAATAGCAAAAGGCGAGAAAATAATGCGAGTACCATTTCGCAAAGTCGCAGAGCTTTATTCGAAGCGCAAAATAACTGTTAAAGTTGTAAACACGCTGGCTTGATGCCTGACAACGCTTAGCTGCAACGAGAAAAGAAATGCGCGCGTTAACTTCTCGTGCGGAGACGATCCTCATGGTTGATTGCAGGTGTTCATCTATCATCCTCGACCAGATAGCCGACTTCTGCAGAAAGGAGAACAGCTGTTCGTACAAGTAGGTGCCTCCGAACATAGCGATGATCCTAGCAGCCTGTCGCCGCTATAGCGCCGGGAAGAATGTATCGTCAAAAAACTCGTAGAAGCCTGGTGCACGCAGACAGTCATGGGCGGGCCGGGCCGCCAGCGAAGGTTCGCGGGCCGCGTGTTTGAGACCCCTGTTCTAAAACATATAATATTTACTAAGAAAAGTTGTACCCATAGCTCCTACGCCTTGGACATGGCAATTTTTTTTGCTCGTACTAACGTTTTCAGTTTTTTTTAGATACATCTCTGGAATTCTCTATCCGGCACCATTCGTTTATTAGCAATAAGAAAATTTTAAGATGTCTACACTGCAAACGCAAACTAGCCGAATTGGGCGTTTTAAGGGCTACAATCCTCCTGAATACTACCTTCATCTGGACAGTACTACCTTAGGGTGTAATAAGGTGGGTGTAATTAAGTTCTGCGTCCTCAATTTTACTTCGTTAAGAAATTATGTGGAAGAAAGGAGGTATTTTTTTTTTATTTGCGACATAGACTTGCCCTTAAGGCATAATATTTGTTTTGTATATTTGTGTTAAATGTGCGCCGTTAGGCCGGTGTTGTGTATGAAGTGAAGAAGTGTCTTGTGGAATGTGTTGTCATGTATCCATCGGTCATAACTGTTTGTGTCACTGTAGCGAAGACCAGCTTGCAGGAGATGACGGGAGCGTTCCGACTGTAATCCTTGGCATGTTTATATAAGGTGGTATGCATCTGCTTGTATAACCGGAACAGAACAGTACGGGCATGTAGAACCAACTGGTAAATGCGACCAGTTCCATGTTGAAATAACAGCCGGTGTAAGGGCCACCCCTGCCCGAAGCCTCCTAAGCACAACTTCCTCCGCCCTAGTAAGGTGAAGGGGGAGAGAGCAGACACACGGTGGGATAAGAGCGCGTGTATCCTGCCGGAGAACATTTTTACGGGCACGGAGTGTATTTAGGGGTTGAGGTGGAAGGGGAATAGATGGGAGGTCTGTATTAGGAGGGCAGTGTGCCTGTTGGTCAGCAGCAATATTGTGAGGGTTCGCAGCATGGCCTTGAATCCAGTGTACCCTGATGCAAGTGGCTGTATTGCGGTTCATCTTAGACGCCATTCGTCGAATGGAGTTGGAAGAACGAAAAACTCCCATCTCATTTCCTCTGGCATGTTTTCTCTTGTTTTTTTTCCGAGGCTTTCCATAATAACTTCAGTGCTGGCGGGCTTGTATGCAGCTGTGCGGGGGAAAGAAAAGAAAGAGGCGGCATGCTTCAGCGCACTAAAAATCCCTTGCACAGATAGCCCAGAGGAAGAGATATACGAGACCCTCCGAACGGCTGGAGAGGAAGCGAGGAAGCCCTTTGGCCTTGGCGGCTGCAGCCTACTGCGGCCCGCCCCCGCCAGGTCAAAAGCAAGCCAGACGAGGCGCTACTGAAGTGAAATGGGACAAAGCTTCGCGCCGCATGCGCGCGCGAAGAAAAAAAACAGAAAGAAAGAAAGAAACGTGAGGAGGGAGTCGTTCTCGCAGCGGCGCGATCGTCGTAGCTAGGCCGGCTAGGCCTTGTGAACGCCACTTCTCAAGTGATCAGCTGTGTTGGTCGTGTGTGCGCGTTGTGCCTGCAGCCTCACTGTGTTCTCGCCGCTGGATGTGATATGCGTGGTTTGACGACAGTGCGACATGCTGCGCTGCGAGTGCGATAATCGCGACGGCCTGTCGACTCAAGCGAGCGTGCCGCTGTGCATTACCAAGCAGATGATGGGCACCCTGCGTGCTCGGCACAGTCAGGAACAAAAATGGTAAGTAATACTGATGTTCTCTCTCTTTGCGAGCCCTTATCGTCGCTTATGCACCTGTAGATGACCCTCTGCACATAGCGTCGCTTGAAAAGTGCAATGAAAAGCAAAAAAAAAAAGAAAGAAAAGAAAATCGGCATGTCAAGCTTGCGAAATGCCCGCCAGCGCACCATGAGCGTGGCATGTAACCCACGCCGTACATTACACGCATGTCATTCATTGTTTCCATGTCACCAGCTGTCATTTATGTACGTCATACAGTCACGTCACGCTATACCAATCTTGGTATGATAATATCAAGTTAGAGAACCGGACGCGAGTGCACCAGGCTCCATGCCGTAAGTGACATACATGTCGTTATTTTCATGTTACTATATGTCATTTATGTTCGTCGCACAATCACGTCACGCTATATCAATTTAGGTGAATGTCAAGCTAGCGAACCGGCCGCGAGCGCACCATGAGCGTGGCGTGTGTACATGACATGCATGTCATTATTTTCATGTTGCCAGCTGTCATTTATGTTGGACGTACAGTCACACTGCACAATACCAATTTTGGTGTATATGAAGCAGGCGAAACGGCCACTAGCGCCCCTGAGACCATGTTGTCAAAATAACGCCATACATAACAAGCGTGTCATGATTTGCACGTTAGAAACTGTCGTTTATGTGCGTCATACACTCTTGTGACGCCATACGTATTTTGGTAAATATCAAGTTAACGAAACAGTCGCAAGAGAACCAAGAGAGTGACGTGTAAATCATGTCGTTAATGAAATGCATATCATGATTTTCAAGTTAAGACCCATCATTCATGTTCTTTATGCAGTCGTGTCATGCCACACGAATTTTGGCATACATCCCATTAACGAAACGCCCACACGAGCTATGAGTCGTAGGCGGCTAGATAGATAGGTAGATAGATCCGTTCAAAGTCGTAGAAGTGTTTAACAAATGCTTCGCATTTAAGTCGTTAAACTCAGATAGCAATGATGTGTGATGCATGTTTTGGAACTTCTGTGAATATCACTCATGCTTCATACGATCAGTCAATCGACCCAGGAGTGTGCCCTGATAAAGTTGTTTGCACGATATAATTTTCTTGCCTGCGATAAAGCATGAATGAGGCATGATGCTTTCAGGGAATATACATTAGAGCAAAAGGCCACGGTTATCATATTGTCACATGATGGAATGTGCATAAAGGACAACTTTGTTTGCGATTTATTCTTTTCTCCAACTTCATTTGTTTGTTTTAATCCTTCGTCATCGTGTCAATTTGCGCACATTGACATGTGACAAGACCGTGCGCTCTCATTTTGCAGCATCTACCTTGGATGCAGTCAACTACCCTGGACATCTTTCTCCCGCCATGCAACTGTGAGAACCCACCGAAGCACAGATTGTCAGGAAGTGAGAAGACTTTTCGGCAACAATTTTGCATTGCGCACTCTGCCCGTCTCCTGAAATAGCATATTAAGGTACATAAGCACTGTACCTTCATACATATGCATCAAGGAATAGTGAAATAGCATATCAAGGTACATTAACATCATTAGCTTGGATTCATTTAGCTAGAACGAATAAATCATGTTAAAGCTATACAATGACGGCCATATCATGTTACAGACATCTGCTAAGTGCAGTGTGTATTGTGAAGCACATGCGTTTTATGGTATTGAATGAATGGATAAATGTTTATTCCAGCGAAATGCAGGAAATGGGCCTCAAGTGAAAAGCGACAATGGTAGCTTGAGAAGTGCACAAGGCCCAGTAGAGCAAAAAGAGAGACAGAGCAGCAGAAACGTGTGCACGTTCAAAGGCAAAACATATACGCATACAAAAAGAAACAGGAAAGACAAAGCAGAAGAAACGTGCACATTCAAAGGCAAAACTCCTACGCCATCTGCAAAGTGACAAAATCAAAAAGGGTGAACATTTACGCTAGCGAAAACAATGAAAATCAGAAAACAGTGAAAACAGAAAACAAGGAACGGTCATTAAACGGCATGGAAGGCATGCAACTTCATTTGTCACGTATCAACAGTGGAATATTTTGCCAAGGTTACATGTGCATATTCTTAGCCATTAGGAGATGTGCAAGGCTAATTTAATCGCATTGATATAAATCAGCTGTTGAGTCTGTTGAACCAGATTGTTGAACCATCTTGTTTATTCCCTCTCGTTAATTTGCTGTTTTGCATTATGTTGCCATAGTTTTCAAGGTCAATGCATAGTATCATGACTGTTGACACAATTTGACGAGGTGAAAGCGCTGTTATTGTGCCCAGGCCTTAGTTTATCCTCACTAGAAGTGCGCTGTTTATTTTTGCCATGGTTCAGTGCCAAGTATCCCAATCTTCACTCCTAAACAGAGTAGGTGCGGTTAATCAAGACCTTGCTAACATTCACAGCCCTTTTAAAGTGTACTTATAATGATAACTTTACTGACATCAAGAACTACCCACATAATGGTAAACATGGCAAGAGTACACTTCTGGTGGTGTTTCGCATTTTTTCTACATCCGTTTGTTTTTCGCCCTGTGCACACGAAATGAAACGCTCACAAGGAAATACTTAGCAGCATCGCAATTTTGTATTTATTTCGTGTTTTGAAAAAATGTCTGCAATAAGGATAGTCAAGTGCGAATCTTCGATAAGACATTCATTTTTATGTATACAGAAATCTTAGTGGACTTCTTTTTTGTGTAATTTTCAGGAATACACTTCTGGCAAAGCAGCAAGTGTTGCTTGCCCACCAGTCTGTGTTCAAGTCAAGTGTATTGTGGGCATGAGTGTTGGCAGGATTTTGTCTTGGGGATGCAAGGCGGCGTAACGTGTCGGCCTGGTGAGCAGGAGAGCATTGGTGTAGCTTGGGTGGGGTCAAGTGCTGGTGTGTCTTGATGGCGGCAGGTGCCCTTTGTGCAAACCCCTGCCGACACCCATGATTGTGGGAACACCCTGATGTGCCTCACTTTACACTATGTCGAACAGCTCATACATCTTACCACATTTAGGCCAACACTGGTATTGATGCAGAGTGTTATGTGCAACACTGCGTGCAAGCTTTCTGATATCGTGTGAATTTGAAAATTTCGCATTGTTTAAAAAGACGCTGAGTGGACCCAGTGTTATTCAGCAAACATAAGTCTTAACAGGGGCAGTTGGGCGAGTTGGTGTATATTCATAGTTAAAGAGGGTGCAAAAAAATCACAGCACAGAGAAATGAAGGGGACAGGATGACGCGCTACTAGCAACTGACGTTTCATCAAAACCACACAAAGATGTAAACACACAGTACGAAAAAATTACAAGACTAAACAATCACACATCCACAGAGGAATGAATGGGGCAGACAGGACAATGTGCTACTAGTAACTGAAGTGTAATCAAAACGACAGAAAGATATAAACACACATGACTAAAAAAGCCGCACATGTTCAACTTCAGTTGTTAGTAGTGTGTCGTTCCGTCCCCTTTGTTGCTATGTGTTCCGATTTCGTTTTCACGTTTTCCTTACCTATGAACTGAACTCCTGACTGCTTCACAGTCTCTATATATGTGTGGTCAATTTTTATTCATCCTCATGGCATATCAAGTCCTAGGATCCAATGTGCAAAGCGACCAGTCACTATTTACAGGAATTTTTTTATTTAGTGCCTGTGATTGCCTAATTGCAAGTTGACGTTGCAGCCATGGTGCTTGGATTATTTTCAATGTGGTAATTATGCGTAAGCCATCAAGTGAGGAATTAAGGATGAACTTTTGAGTTACAAATGGCACTAGCTGGCATAAAAACATTGAAGCATGGCTGTACTTGTTATGCATATTAGAAGTATTGGTACATTGCAGTCATGTGATTATGCCGACAAGTTCCCAAGCACACTTCCAGAAATTTACGATGGCTTCCAGGTATCTGTGAGTAAATATGTACAGCAACATATGAAGGCAACCTTGTAATTTTGTGGGCATTGCTGAATGCTTTTATGCACCTTGGTAAGTGGACCTACAGTCAACACCACAGGTCTATTTTGGGCTTTTTTGTAGGAAACTCAACTCCAAAATCATGTGCGACATGTTTTGATGCCATAGGGCAAACTAATGCAATAAAAAACTGTACAACTGCCTGTCTACACGGTTTCATATTTCCCAAAAGTGATGCTAGCCTTATTGTACTAATTAGTTGCCTTCGTGTGTAGGCTGACACCAAGTTCCTTGGGTAGCTTATTTTTTTGGATTATACTTACATACTGGCACGGTGAAGTGCACACGTTAGTGTGCATCATGATGAGATTTTACACCCTACTTTCGTATTGCTTTACTGCTGTGAATTATGTAGAGTGCTTAGGCTGTACTGTATATGTTGTTCCACGTGTTCAGTTTTGGGAGTAGGTTCTGTGCACGACGATGGAAATATATACCTATATCCTTACATTGACACGAGAACTGCTGCTGTTTTGATTCCAATAAAATGTTGCAACCACTGGTTCTTGTATCAATTGAAGTATGACTACTTGTCGTGCATGCAAATTGAAGAAATGAATTTGTGCTTGCAAAACAAATTGCTGAAACACTGCCTGCTCAATGTAACTGCTTGTGTTTTATTACCAAACACATTGAACAGATGATTCACAGATTATGACACATTGTAGAAGATGGGCAACAGAAAGACAGAAAGTGATCACTGTGTTCTAACGTAGATTGGGTGATCTTTTATCAATAGTAGCATAATTGAAGGTTGCTGTTGTATAAATCAAGTTTAACGTAGTGTGCAGGTGGACGAGGGAGTGCACATATGATAGTTTTTCCAGTTTTCTGCATATTTACTACAGTCGTCGTGTTTCTGTGTTGCGCTTGTGAAATTCTGAATTGCAAACAAGCCAACCTCTCTGCTGCTGTGGTGAAGTAATTCAACAGAGCCATATTTTCTCAAGAACAGCTGTTCCATCGAGGAAGAGGGTAATGCTTTTTTTTTTAATGCGTACTGCATCATCTGTCTGAGGGGAGGGCCAAGTACACATGGACGTTCACAAGAGACAAGTGCAAGTACATTAACTTTTTTGTTTTGTGGGAGACCTGTCACTGGTAAACTGGGGAGGTTGTCCTTGACCTTGGGGCACGCGTTAGGCATTCGCTTTAACGCGGTGGCGTGATGCTTACCAATAAAAGCTAATTAGTAAGAAATGTAGGTAGTATCCGAGTATGAAAGCAAATAAATACTGAATATGCGTTATAGAGAATCACTGAATGCCGTGCTAAAACGTGCATTGCGAATAAGCGCTAATTGCGGAAATAGATAAGAGTTCAGCTGCTCAGAAGGCGCTGCTGCCCCTATAGCTGCGTGCAGCTCGCGGCTGTACGCGCGCATTCAACGCACTTTATGTATTGTAGGCGTGTTACAATGTCCTTGTAACTCTCGAATTTTCTGCGTGTGTAATTGTCATATGCGAACGCAGGCGGTCCGCGCTAAAGGGTGCATTGCGAATAAGCGCTAATTCCGGAAACAGATTTTTGTTCAGCTGCTCAGAGCGCGCTGCTGCCCCTGCGTGCAGCTCGCGGCAGTACGCGCGCATTAAATGCACTTAATGTAGGCGCGTTACAGTGTTCTTCTAAGTCGGGCATCTGCGTGTGTCATACGAGAACGCAGGCGGTCTTCGAACCGCTCATAAGACGCTGCCGCATCTGGACGCGCGCAGTTCGTGGCTGCAGAAATAACGAAAATTGCTCCACAGCATACGCTCATGGAATGCACATACGTTCGCTCATCTGAAGTCACGCTGGTATTCACGAATTTAGCGCGAGCGAAGAGGGCACACGTTTATAATTTTTCTAGTGGCACGACACGGTGAACCGGAGAATTCGCAGCCGAGGGTGTTTATGTCGATCGGCTCGGCCTGCATGACGCCCCACAAATTATGTATTGAACTTCCGCAAGAGCAAACACACGCCGATGGCACAAGAACAGAAGTTCGAAGTTGTGCCGACGGGTTACCAGCCGCTTTGTACATGCATTGGTACATATAAGCCCACGAAAAAAGCAAGCTTGCAAGTGGTGCGCTGTGGTGTAATGGTTATAGTGCTTGCTTTGAGTGCGTGTGGTCGCGAGTTCGATTCCTGTGTCGTGCGTACTTGTATGCAAATGTTATGTTTGTGCATAATACTTTGATGTCCATTTTCTATTATGTCCTAGTGATGAATAGTAGCGGAAATTGGCCGGTAAACGTAATATACTGCCTAAAATATACTTTTTTTTTCATTTCGCGACCGCTCTATGGCCTCGTATAAAAGGAGGCTTTAACAGCTCTCAAAAGAAGCAGAAAAACTCGCAATGCGCTCTGTTCAAGCCCCCAAAATGGCTTACATAAAAACACCAACTTTACCTCCAAAAGGAGGCTTTAAAAGCTCTCAAAAGAACCAGAAAAACTTCCAATGCGCTCCGTTCAAGCCCTCAAAATGAGTTCAATAAAAACACAAATTTACTTCCTTAGTTCCGTCTAATCACTCTCTTAAAGGATGTAAATAAAACCTCCTTTTGAACCTCTTTTTTGAAGGGGGTTTTGCGTAGTACCTTTTGGATGCACGTTATGCGTCGAGCCCGAAACTCCCTAAAAGGCTCAAACCCGTTTGCAGTGTATGCCGACTCGACGAGACAAGTGTGAGTCCATCCCTTTGTCCTGCATGTAAGACGATAATAATAATTGTGGGATTTAACGTCCCAAAACCACGATATGATTATGAGGGACGCCGTACACTGTAAAAATTATGTGTAAAAGCACAGATATCTTTACAGAAAATGTCTGTGGTCACACAGAAAATTTCTGTTATTTGCCCTTAACAGAAATGTGTACCTGAAAAAAACAGACAATTTCTGTCTTTAAAGTCGGCGCTTTACAGACGATTGATCACGTGTCTCTTAGTACTTGAAACACAACTATAAAAAAATAGACTGCACGAAGTAATAAATTGCTTATATTTTAGGAAGTAAGCCAAGGGTAGCAATTAATTTTGTTTCAAGTAATATGCGTATTTGTACATGTTGCGGTCCTTGCTTTCGGCGCGCTTCAATGCACAGATTCAAATTTCATGCTGCTAGGCCTAGTTTCTTCTTTATGGACAAGACGAACTGATACTCCTTATTGTTTGCTCGTCGACGGTCTGCTGCCATTGAACCACTGCGCTTTGTTACAGTTCGTCCATCAGGTGAGTAAGAGTTCCCTTGCTGCTTTATGTGATTACAGAACTCTATTATGTGTTACTGAAGTGCTATTACGTGATTATGTTGCTATAACGCTCGATGACAACGGCTCGTGTAGCCATACGCAGTTAGCAACGTTTTTTGAACCAATGGTTTTAGAAACGTTGGTTGCTAGTGCACGTCGTATTTAGCTGTGCTGCTGCGCTTAGCCATGCGGCAGGAGGTGTAAGCAGAGCAGTACTGCCATTTGAAATATGTCAAACGGCTGCCGCCGTCTGCGCAGTGTGCTTCGTTGTTACCGTGCAGAGCGTACTATCGTGCAAGCACAGTTCAGGCGTTGAGTGCGCGAGATTGCGTCACACTGCAAGTGTGTTCGTCCGTTGTCTTATCTGTAAGGAGCTAGTTTAGGCGCACCGATGCAGGGGCTCCGCTAATGTTGCCATCAAAGAATGTGTTCGTGTCATGTGGCGTTGGCGGAATGAGTCCAATTTATGCGGATCGCGTGCGTCCTTAGATTATTTTTGTTCTGCTTTGCCAGCCTCGTTATAAACCATGTCGCATCTCGCGTCGGCTGCAGCAGAGGCGCGGCGCGCCGACGGACGCCGGACGCGCCGGTCGTGCCGGCCTTTGTCCTGTACGTTTGAATAGCGTAGCCTCGCTGTGCCGAGCGTGCGCACGCGTCGACGTTACGTCGAACTATAGAGGGTCTTTGACACCGGAGCGGTAATGTCTGCCTATTGAATTGTATCGTTCGAGATTCTGTTCGATAATATAATCATTTGAAAAAGTGACGCAACGCAACGCCTCAACCCGTTTCATATTACCGCAACGATTCTGTGCCCTCCTCTACATGAACAGCACTTATAGAAAAAATGCAGTCGAACACGCATATATCGAACCACACGAATTGTTGCGCATCTCAAACAGTTGTAAAATCCCATGCAAATATGTTGGGCTAGTTCACGCAAATATAGTGCTCCTCTTCACTGCACATTCGATATATCGAACGCGACGCCACGCCCAAGGCCTCAGAGTGCACTGCACCACACGTGCAGGAAGTCCGCGCACGCGTAGCGTAGAGAGTGTAGCGCCTGTCATTTGTTTCTTTCCTTTTTCTGTTTCCTTTCCTTTCTTTTTTTTTTTTTTTTTGAACTTTGCGTTACTACAAGATGTATGCGCGGCGACAGACAAGTCATTTTCAGTGCCACAGTCTGATAGAGTGTCTTTTTCTGGCTCACTGGCTTCTTCGTTGACTGGCCGAAACACAAGCTTCTGCGCGCTTATTGGTTCGCGCCTGGGTTCGGGAGAGTTGGACATGACTCATCTGTTCATAGTACAGCCGGTACAGCAGCGGCTCGGTAAAGATATTGAGCCAGTTCGGCGTCGTCGGCAGACGCGCCGGTGAAAGCAGTGTCGTTTGAGACGTCGTCAGGCCTCAGGTTTGTTCGAAGCCCGCTGGCTGCTCTTGTACGCGTTTCTCCGGCGTGGGGGAAGGGTGGGTGCTTTGAAGAAGTGGCGGCCTTTGATGAATGCGCCCTCCGTCGAAAGTATCGGCGCCGTGATTTGACGCTGGATTTCGAAGTTGGTGTAAGCGCTTACTTGTTCGAAACACGCTGGCTGTTCTTGCACGCGTTTCGCTGGCGTGGGGGGAGGGTTTGAGCTTTGGAGAAGTGGTTGCATTTGATGAATGCGCGCTCCTTCGAAGATATCGGCGCCGTGATTTGATGCTGGATCTTGAATGTAGTGTAAGCGCTTACTTGTTCGAAGCACGCTGGCTGTTCTTGCACGCGTTTCGCTGGCTTGGGGGGAGGATGGGTGCTTTGAAGAAGTGGCGGCCTTTCATGAATGCGCGCTCCGTCGAAGGTATCGGCCCCGTGATATGACGCTGGATCTTGAATGTAGTGTAAGCGCTTACTTGTTGGAAACACGCTGGCTGTTCTTGCACGCCGTTCGCTGGCGTGGGGGGAGGATTTGTGCTTTGAAGAAGTGGCGGCCTTTCATGAATGCTCCATCGAAGGTATCGGCGCCGTGATATGACGCTGGATCTTGAATGTAGTGTAAGCGTTTATTTGTTCGAAACATGCTGGCTGTTCTTGCACGTGTTTCGCTGGCGTGGGGGGAGGGTGGGAGCTTTGAAGACGTGGCGGCTTTTGATGAATTTTCGCTCCGTCGGAGGTATCGGCGCCGTGATTTGGCGCTGGATTTTGAATGTGACTACAGCGCTTACCTATGACTATAGGGTACGTCTTTCTCGGCACCAAACTGGCCTTTTGTGGCGTTAGCTCCACTGGCCTAGCCGAGCCAGTTTCTCGTGGCTCCTCAAGGGCCGTGCTGCGCATGCGAGGATCAGTGATGTCACGCACAGGAGCCGGCACCGGTCTGCGCTTTCTAGAGGAGTGACGTCGTAGCCGTGGCACACGTATTGGCGCCGGCGCGCGCGCAGCTATTTGCTTTGGCTTTGCAGTCGCCGTCTGACACTGCGCTGGAGCCGCTTGATAGCGCCTGTGACTGGCGTTTGCCAGTGTGGTATAGCCATTGAGAAGGAGAGCGCAAATGCTGCTCAACGGCGCAGAAGAGCGGTGAAGCTTAACTCATCGGATCCCGAAGTAGTTGCCTGGCAAACTAAATATACATGTGCCACATAATACGCATACCGTGTGTGTGTCATTGGAGCAGCAGTAAGCATGATAACCAAGTTAATCCTAGACAATCAGGAAAGCTAAGAATAATTAGCTGAACCTTTGCTAGCGCTACGGTTTCCTGGCATAGCCGAGCTAAGCCACTGCAACAATTTTTTTTTATTCAGCACTTCTTCCTTCTAGTTCATTTCACGTGTGCTGCCAGTTTAACCCCGTTGACCTGATCGGCTTTTTGCTCATCAGATAAATCATTTATCACCGTCGTGTGCCTATCGACGTTGCTGCTTTCGGATACGCCAATCGGTAATCTGCCGTCTTTTCGCAAGTTTACACATTTGTCAAAGGCGTGCTAAGTTTTTATTACGAGCACAATTTAGAATATCGAATTATTATATATGGAACTATTTCACAATCTCCATCGAGTTCGATATATCCGGGCTCGATTGTACACCGATAATAGAGTGAACCATCGCAGGTGCCGACCAGCACTTTCAAAATGCGCCATTTCACTTCCACTTAGGGCAAGACATTCGGTGCTAATGCAGCTTGAAAATCGCTTGTGGATTTTAAGATGCGAAGTATCTTATGGCGGGGTTCAATCCGGTGGTGGTGGTGGTGGTGGTGTGCGGCGTGACCACCCTTACTGCGCATGCGCATACCCTCTCCACTACCCCCTCTCCCCTTCCCCTCTCCCCTTCCCCTCTCCCATCTCCCTCTCCACTACCCCCTCTCCCCTTCTCCTCTCCACTTTCCCTCTCCCCACCTCCTGTCCCCTCCACTCTCCCTCTCCTCATTCCCTTTCGCTCACCCCTTCCCCCTCGCCACTTTCCCTCCCCTCTCCCCCTCTCTACTTCCCCTCTCCCCTCCCCCTTTTCACTCTTCCTCTGAAACGCGGGCATGCCGAAATTCTCTCCTGCGCAACGTCGCGATGAGCACCAGCGCATGCGCGTCCCCTCTCTCTCCTCTCCTACGCTGCCCCCCTCTCGCACGTCTGTCGACCGCGTTCCCCGCTCGCCCTGTGAGAATGAACGGCCAGGCTAGAAGACAAGACGCGCGTAGCGTTCTTCGCGTTCCGCGACGCGAGGTCGGTAGCATGCCCAACGAACGCCAACGGAACGCGATCGTGCAAGTGCTCCGGCTTCGCATCGCCTCATGGTCCCCTTTAGCGGGAAATGGTGTAATTTTTTTATCTTCTTTATTGCATTGAGCTTTTTGTTAAGCATCGCTGGGGCGATCAAAGTGTTTGAGAGTACGCAATGTTAAAATATGTGCAAACATCCAGTTTTAACAAATTGTTTAAAAGGGTATGAGCTTGAGCTTGTTGACTTGGCTTCATAACAGAAAACAGCGCGGGCAAACGGGACAAGAAAGTCCTGTCAGCTTTTCTTGTACCGTTTGCCCACGCTGTTTCCTGTTATTTGTTATTAAAAAATTAAAAAATTCTATTTTGCCTCGTGCCTACTTATTCGATCAATGCTCGTTTCTTTATTCAAGGATACCATCTGGGATGATGACCTTGAGGAAATGCCAAGCTGACCTTTCATATTTGCGAAAGGTATGCTATTCTCCCCTTCTTAATATGAGTAAATTTTGAACCCAAATTTTCAACTTGCAGGTGGTGGTTTCCTAACAGCGAAGTTCTTCACAGTTTGCATTGACGACGTTCCTCTCATGCAAGCATGCAGTCCTAGAGAGGCGTTCAAGATATTATTCCTGGCGGACTTTGCGTCAACGTTGCCTACCCAAAAGAGGCAAGTCTTACCCCGGAGTTCACTCATAGGTGAGATTGAAACTAAATCTTGGGCACAGTACTTTGGTCAATAACTCTAGCTTTCCGGTAACATTGAAAAAAAAATGTATGGCATATTTCTCACATAAAATACCTTTATTTATTGAGATGGTTTCATTTAGTTAAAAGGAAAAGAAAGCGTTTTGGAATAAAAAACTAAAACTAAACCATCATCCCTTCAATGAGAAGCTACCTGTTTTATGGTATACTGCTTGCGAGTATCCACAAACATACTGGCTGTCAGTACTTAGACATTAGAAGGTTCAAATTCTAATTTTAGTGTTAGATAAGTTAGGAGTTTCATTTTAGACTTATGTGGCATATTGTATTTAAAGTGAACGTAATGTAAGTAGAGATGGGTGTATGCAGAAAACCCTATTCGTAATGAAGAGCTAGTGGGTAACTTTGTAGTTACATTGTATCTAAGAATATTTAGGTACTTCGGGACTGCTAAACGGAATTGCCTCTTCTTTTTAGGTCAATTGCCACTGTCACTCCCGGAAAGGGCACAAAGACTGAGCATACACGAGGGAAACAGCACATGAACCCGAAAGTGGCGTCATTGATTAGCTTCCTCAAGGACTTGACTTTCAAACATCTGTGCCTGCCAACTCTAACAATATCGTCAGGAGATTTCTTAATCTGGACCCGTTGTGATACTGTGGGCATAGTGAACGAAGCGGGAATTGTAATGCACTGTGTTTCTTTGTTAGACACAACATTAATTACAACAGACAAGAAAGCCAAGGCAAGTACAGGGGTTGTTATTTGTAGCCATTACGAAGCAAATGTCAAGAAAGCAAAGTGGACGAAAAGATAACATGCCGCTGGCAGGGACCGAACCTGCGACCTTCGATTAACGCATAGTGACCGCTTGTGATAGTGTGGGCATCTCTCGTATTTCAAGATGCACATGTTGGCAACTGCCTGAACTTCTATGTTTCATGTCAATGAGCTTGTTTGCATTTCACTCTATGGTGTACAGAATTGACGAATTTGTGAGAGAGGATGCGTGCTATAAAGGGGACAATGCAGATGCAAAAAATTGTGGTGCTTTCTGTTTGTGAGATTTTCTGTTCTTGCACCTCATACATTTTAGGTTTGCATAACCTGTCAAATTGCAGAATATTTGTCAACTGACGTTGCTGCGATGAGAAAGAAATACAATTTCAAAAATTTCTTGTTACTTAAAGTAGAAAGCTCATTTTAATTACAGAAACTTCCTGTACTGAACAAATGAAAAAAAAACTTGTCAAGTCACAGAAGATTTCTGTACTAAGAAACCAAAAGTGTAGTACAATTAGAGAAATTATCTGTTAGTGAGAACCGAAAAAACCATGTCAAGGTACAGAAGTTTTCTGTTACTGAAAACAGAAAAAATTATTTGAAATTACAGAAATTTACTGTTACTGAGAACAAAAAAAAAAACGTAACATTACAGACATTTTCTGTTACTGAAAACAGAAAAAACCATGTAAATCACAGAAATTTTCTGTTAGCAGGAACAGCAGAGATATATAAAATTACAAAAACGTAAAAACAGAAAACTGAAAGAGAACAGAAATTTTCTGGCAGGCCAGCTGCCAGACAATTTCTGTTTTCAAGAAAAAATTTTTACAGTGTAGTGAAGGGCTCCGGAAATTTTGACCACCTGGGGTTCTTTAACGTGCACCTAAATCTAAGTACACGGGCGTCAAGCATTTTCGGCTCCATCGATAATGCAAACGCCGCGGCCGGGATTCGATCCCGCGACCTGCGGGACAGCAGTCGAGCACCTTAACCACTAGACCACCGCGGCGGGTGTCCTGTAAGTCGAATCACTATCAAGAAATAAAGGTATAAAATAAAATACCTGTTCCTTGCGGTGCTGGGTTTCGAACTTAGTGACCCATGCACAGAAAGCGAGTGCCTTACCCTCTCAGCTAAACACACACCGTTTCTTTATTTCAGCAAACAACATTAAAGCAAAAACGTCCCCAATAAGCTTCAGGCTTAGTGTCATGGCTTCTAGTAAGGTATCCCACGTGCCGCACAAGTTTGAAACCGCTTCACGATCTGCGTCATGGCTAAACGCCCACGCTTGCAGAATGTGAATATATATCTTAACAATATGAATGCATTGCATCGGCGGTACGAAACAAATGTAAAAGGAGAGCAATTTCTACGAAGGCTACGCTGAAATATTTCCCAGTGTTGCAATCAACGCCCACCCTAGGACAAGATGTAAAGCAGACACGGGGCACTCTACAGATCAGAAAAATTGCGACTTTGCGAAAATTTAAGCCATACACGTATTTCAGTGATCGTGTGATGCGCCTTCCATTGGACCGTTCCAGATGCAGACAAACGCTAAAAAGAAGACGAACATATGCAGCTTTTTTGGACCAATTCCTGCCTTGTCTGGACAGCTGACTAGCACCCCATGCGGCCGCCGCGCGAAGCTATAGCTCGTTTTCAATGGAATGAGTGAGTGTTCCGCAAATAATTTAGCGAGAAGGGCGAATGCTGAAAAACGCAGACCACGGAGAGCTATAGCAGGGGCCTCAAACACGCGGCCCGCGGGCAGCATGCAACCCGCGCATCTTTCGCTAGCGGCCCGGCTCGCACATTCCCATGCGGTTTCCATGTTTGAAACATAACCGTGCAACAAAAACGCTGTATTTAAGAAACGATGTCCAGATTTTACTCATTCCGGAGATCATTATCGATATGTATATCGAGTCCTGAGGCACAATTCATTTCAGAAATGACTCATACATGAAAGGCCTTCTGCCTTCTTTCAAATGACAGCGTGAGCTCACATTTTGTTCACCCCCCCCACACACACATCCTGCATTCGTCACTGTACCGGCCCTATAGCGGGACTAAATTTCGTAACTGCGGCTCGCTAGCTGACGTGAGTTCGAGACCCCCGTTCTATAGGAAACAAATCCCAACAGACAAATGTAGCGATCGTGTGGTGGAAAGCTTTCCTTTTATTGCCAGAACAGCCAAAGATCCAGCAATGGAAGTCTGTGGAAACGACGAAAGTTTTCACTCGTTTATTGAGACAAAAAGGCACGCTTTCATAAAACCAGGGTAGTTACCGTAATGCTCAGTAAATCGCATGTATCATATGGTCTCTCAACTTTCGATTACACCATTCGCAACTCGCCGCACTTGGCTAAACATTGTTCCCTAAAGCGTTTTTTTTTTTTTTTTTGAAGTTCAGTCGCGCAAATGCGGGTGGTATCTTAATAAACCCTCGCGCATCGCCACTAACGCGTCGGTAGCCGTGGCCGAATGGGTTAAGCGCACACGCACGGCGCGCCGCGACACAATAGCGATATCGGTTCGAATGCTAGACGTCGGGACATTTTTTTTCTTTTTTCTGTTTACCCACTGGCACGGCCGGGCTCAAAGTGCGAGTGCTAAGATAGTAGCAGAGTACTAAGATTCGGCAAAATTTAAAAGAAACTCCAAGGAGGACTGTGCCAAGTGCTGCGACGGAAGCAACCACAATACTTGCGTGCTATTGGCAAATTTCTCCTAGATGTTTCCCTGCAATTTTTAGCAAGTTAGCGCGATTGCTGGAGTACCTAAAAATCTGCTGCGTAGGAGATTTTTGCGCATTCTGTTGAGCGTCTTTCCAGCTAACAACAACAAAAAAGATATTTAGACAGAGTAGGAATCGTAGCTGGCCGAAAACAGCCTGTCACAAATGCGAACTTTCGTTCAAGCAGCTTGGATTACTGTTTCGCCAGCAGCCAAAGCTTTCGAGAGACTTCGTTGCAGCTTTTGTGTGCCTATGCAATGCTGCAGTGAGAGAGACAAAAACGACCTTACTAAAATAAATGCTGCCTGGTTACTGTGTATGAAGTCTCTCTACCAGGAGGACCCTGCAGCGCAGTGAGAGCGTCAACGTAGGGCAAGTAGGTCGGCAAGTGTCGCTTATCGCGCACCCTGCAATATTTGCTTACCGCTACTGATTTTCTCTTTGCATACTTGCATGTGTTTGCACATCATCTTCGCGGTTCTGCAGTGCGTCACACCACCTGCACTGCTCCGGTTATCACGCCAAGCAAAGACCAGAAGGCCAGAGCTGAGCGCTGTGGAAAAGTGCGTGCTATAAAACTGGACACGCTGTAGCTTCTTCAACGCGTCATATAGTGGCTGGTGGAGGAAATATTGCATCGGGTGGGTAGCGCCTCCCCGCCTCATGCCACTATTTATTTATTTATTTATTTATTTATTTATTTATTTATTTATTTATTTATTTAAACAGTGGAGCTGTGTTGAGCTTGGCAAGCGCCCGTCCAGTGTTCGCAGAAACTGCGCCCAGCCTCGCCGGGCGACGACGTCACCATGCGTCTCCTAGCAATGCTTCGGAGGAAGGAAAGCAGAAGAGAAGTGGAGAGGCGGAGGAGGAGCAGAACTAAATAAAACAAAATAAAGCTTCTTGACGAAGCGGGATTTGGACCCGGGCGCCTACGGTCCGAAGGCAAGCGTCGTAACCACTCGGCTATCATGGCACGCCAGTAGAACAAGCAATTATTGGAACCATATGATTGCGTTGCTATTGGCGAGAGAACGAGAAAAAGATATAGAGAAATAGAAGAGACAGAAAGAAATATACAGAGAGATGAAGAAAGAGATAGAAAGAAAAAGAGGGACAGCATAGCATATATCCATGTATAGTATAGCATAGCAAGGGGTGGGAAAGGAAACAGAGGGTGAGCAGGAGGGAAAGAGAAAGAAAGAGAAACAGAGAGAGAGAGAGACCGAAAGAATGAAAGAAATAGACATATAGAGAAAGATAGAGATAGAAAGAATGAGATAGAGAAAGACAGCATAGCATTTCCTCAGCGTTCGCACCACTAGCGCGTAACTGCCCCGATTTTTGATCTATTTATTTTCTTTAGGGAGAGGGTAGAACGAAGCACCTATCAAATCCCTGACTTTCAAGCAACATAAATTTAAGTGACAATATCTGGGTGTGAAAGCCCCTCGTGCTAAGGAGAGTAGAAAGTTAAAAACTCGTAGCAAGCGAAAAGCGGCCTCAAACGAGAGTGATATGTCTCCAAGGCAATGTGGTTTTCACTGCTCCTGGTAGAAATTTTCATGTTCTTGAAGTGATGTTGAGGAGCATGGGAAAATAATGGCTAGCACGACGTCCAGCAAACCTGCAAAGTTTAAAGTGGTCATCAGTATCGGTGTTTATGTCCTCGGTATCGGGATTTATGTCCTCAGTATTGTCCTCAAATGTCCTCAGTATCGGGATTTATTGCCTCACGAATAGATTGCCGCAAAAATTTCTTGAATCCGCCAAGAATGAGCGCAGTTAAGAGGGATTTGTCGCGCACTTTAAAGGAGTCCTGACACAAAAATTATCGCCCCGCGTTTTTTTGCTGCAATGTGTTGCTGGGGGCCTGTTAGTCATAACACGGCACATCGTTTGCTGCAGCGCGCGACAGATGATTAATTACAAGCTCCTCATTACCGACACAGCCTCAGTTTCGGTTTGACAGAGCTCCAAAAACAAGCCGCCGGGTGCACCTATCGCCACCAAGCGAGTGAAACACTCGGTCACGTGATTACACAGAACGGTGACCTATTTCCGCGCGGTCTGTCGTCGCCGGGCTCATCGTCGTCTGATGGCGACGATTTTCTTGCGGCGGGGATGGAAGGAATTTTCGACGTGGCGAATCACTTCAGGTTTGACCCGCTGGCGAGGAGCGATTCGTCGGGAAGCGCGTCAAAACAGAAATGGCGGCTACGACGTCATCGTAACTTGTACCGGCTGCAACGGTTACGTAGGGGAAGTAGGGGGGTCACCTCGGGTCACCTCCGAGGGTGTCAATGCACCAGGTGCTGCCTATAATGCCGGATCGCGCTCGCGAACTTCAAAAATCATATAAAATACCTTCCAAGCTTTATTCGCGGTCGATATTTTGCAGATGGTACACCCACGTACACGGGAATCGATCCAGCAGGCTATCTCGGCCGCAAAATTTTGTGTCAGTACCCCTTTAAACGCTCTCTCTCTTCCCTCGTCCCGACGAGCGCGCTGGAAGCTACACAGGGAGGGATGGCACGGGGAAAGAAGTTACGTCATGACCTTGAGCGCGCGTGATGAAACGCGATCACTCCCTCCCGTTGGTATTTTTATGCGCGATTGTGGCTCACTGTGTAATGTTAGTAGACTATGGAGCGCTGGCCGGCACGTGGCGGCACCCCGTTGCAAGAAGCTCACCTTATCCAAACGCCTCAATTGACTTATGTCGGTTCTTGGCCGATAGCATGCCACCCGCGCTTTTTGACGTCAAACAGCGGGCGGCGGCAGCTCCGTAGTGAGTATGGACGGGCCTCTGTATGACAAGAGGGCTGAACTCTTCTTGTCGCGCACGACTGCAATATTTGGCTCAGACGTTCATAGCAGTATCTGATATCCACAGGATGTGTTTTCTCACTCAGTATCAAACAAGCGACTCATGAAGATGCGTACAAAGAAAAAGAAAAAAATCCTTGTGAATGTCTTACAGGTTAATTAGCTGGCACTCGTGATCTAAAATAGTTTTGCATGTCGACGTATTTACTACATTACAGTCCTTAGGCTTTCTCCAATAGATCACTAAAGCTTTTGCGTTGGTTTGCTCTCGCAATATTACAACACGAAGTTCCATTTCATGGCCTCGTTAAACTAATGCAGCTATCTACACAGCAACAATGATTGTGCTTGTTCGTCATCATCATCGGCCTACATTTTCATTCACCGCAGGAAGAAAGTATCCCCAACGATCTCCAATTAACCCTGCCTTGCGGAAACTGGCCCCATCCTGGTACACTTGCAAGCTCTTTTAATTCCGTCGCATATCTGCGTTGGGCCCTCATCTGTCACTCTAATAGACCGCTGGTTATCCGCTCCAAGCATTACATTTCTTTGTCCAGCATTATAATGCTGGACTAGCCTATGGATATGGGTCCACACAGTATTTGCAAACTTTGTGTAAAAAAGAGAGAAATAAAAAAATGCAATTCAATTAAAAAAATGCTGTTACACTCTGTCTGCTAAGTTCGTCAATGCTTTGTTACAAGCCATCTTCAGCATTGCTGTAGAGGACAATGTGGATGCTCTTATGTTCTTATTAGTTTATTAAATTCAACCTTCAGTTCTTTTTTTTTTTAAGAAGAATAAAGGGCAGAACAGCAGAGCTGCAGGGGGTTCTAATTGCCCCTCCAGAGAGCCTACCTTTAGGAAATTTTAAGAAAGTTTGCCACTGTTCAGAAGAGCAGTGCGAGTCGGGTGACCATGAAGATGCACACTGCAATGCAGAACACGACACAAGCCCGGCAGCCCGTGGGCCTTCTATAGTATATCACGTTGTTGGGTTAGTTGGTGCATTGCATTGAGGAAATATATAATCCAGCCAAACATGAACGAACACGGGAAATGGTGAAGAATGCAGGAATGTACTTTCCTGTCTTCTTCACTGTTTTCTGCTTTCGTTTGTTTTTGGCTGCATATATATTTCCTCAAAGCCTGTGGACACTCCCATGCACTGCGCCCCGCCGGACCGCCCACCTCTCGACACAGTGTCTTGATATGTGTCTGCAATCATTAGCAATTACAGGCTAAGTCCACACCACGTGACGTTTCAGATGTAGAGACTGTCTGATATTTGCTCAACATCACGTCTAATTTGTGCAAACTTCAATTCTCGTCACGCCCCTCGTCGTGGGGTGTCCATAACGTCAGATGCACGTGAAAGGCGACTGCAGCCTATTATTGATAGGTCTAATATAAGGACCCTTGTAAGATGCTGAAGATACTGCCTTGCATTTTATTTCTTCAAGTAAACCCGCAACATTTGCTTTTCTTCTTTCTTTATTCTTTGGTTGCTGCTGGTTATATCGTTTGGTTATTCTTGCAGCTGGTCAAACTAACACAGCGTAAACAGACGCCTAGAATTAGTGCCTCCGAAAGCACATTCTTAAGTTCAAAACCTTCTCAATACACTTGCCAAGCATTTTGAACAAAATAATGCAGCAGTTAACACTCGAAATGTTGACAACTCTGGTTCATCCGCAAGCGCTTAATGGTTAAATGAGTAGACGACGACAGCTGAAAGATTTCTGGCTTCAAAATAATTTTCATCAAACGTTCTCGAGGCCTCAGTTGACTTTTGCATGACAAAACCCAGCGACGAAATCGCATGTTCTGCAGTTTCTGCAATTGTGCTCAAGTCAATAAAGTACCAACGATGGCACTTCAAGGCTAGGGAAACAAAAGTAAAAACATTTGGCAAGTTAGCGCAAATTATTTCCACAGAAGGCACTTTGGAGCAAAATCAGCATATTTAGCACAATTCGTCCGCTACTGTCAATAATGTATGCATGTATGTTTTTCTTCATTTGTTATTGCGCGTTTTATTTATTTATTTATTTATTTATTTATTTATTTATTTATTATTTATTTATTCATTTATTTATTTATTTATGTCGGATGATCACCTGTTTTGATTAGCACGGAGTTTGGGATAGCTAACATCTACGTAACTTACCTTCTCATTATTGTTCATTTATTATGTAATCGCAAAGCCTGTACACCCACCGCAAAGGCTTCTTCTTCCGCAAGGACGGTCCCTTACATGACGATCAAGTATAGTGGTTGGTCTTGTGGGTGTTGCCATTGCTTTGTTCGAACAGTATGAAGGTAGGCTATGACACAAACCGGGAAATGAGTGAAACTTGAAGAAAGAATCCTTCCTGCCCCAGCGCCATGCTTGCTTCGCAGGGGAACAATGAAAGCGGAGTCCTCCGCTACACGGCACGCCTGATAATCATGTCGTGGTTTTGGCACGTAAGAGCCCATGCACAGATTATTATTATTATTATTATTATTATTATTATTATTATTATTATTATTATTATTATTATTATTATTATTATTATTATTATTATTATTATGAACGGCCGCTCCATGCATGGCGTCAAGCGGTACTCGTGCGCCTGTGGCTCCCAACTGTAAGGGCGTCCTCTCGGCTTCTATGGCCCCGAAGTTTGGCGCAGTATAAGGACACGATACTTGACCGTGGCGTCTCACGGTCTCACGGTTGAAGCACTCCCACGTGCTTGGGAAAGCGCGCTGTGAAGTACACGAAGGGCGTGAGATTCAAAACAAAACACTGACCTGTTGCGCCTGTTTACACAAACCAAGCACGCCGTTCGAGATAACTGATGGCGTGGCTCGCTCTAAAACTCGAGTGGTTTGCGCCGCCCTCTCCAACGCGTATCGGTCTTCATGCGAGTAAGCTGTATATATTGCGGCACGCACTCTTTGAAACAGTTCCGAGGTGTGCTCCGTGAAGCTCGACGCCGCGGCCATGTACGATTATTGAGAAAGCTTCGAACCTGAAATTTGACAGCTGTCGACATTGGAAACGTTGTCGTGTCGAACCCACAAAGGTCTCCTGAAGTCACAGCTACACGGGCAGACTCGTTATTGATAAGATGAAGTGGCCTTCGATATGACCCAAACGACGTCTTGACATTCGGCGTCAGCTACTATATCGAACGGGGACCGCCTATTCACAGGCTCAATTTACGACCGCGGTGACATGCGTGTACATAAGTCTGCGGACGCCCCAGTCGCAAGCCAGAACACCCCGAAGTTAACACGCCTTTCCATACAGCGAAGTCGAAGCGTATACGAACGTTGGAGTATCAGTCAGCAGGGAGTACATCGTCCACCTGAGTCGCATCAATGACACCGCCATTACTACCAATGCCTTAAAGGAGCAGTGACATAAAATTTCAAGCTCAAGATGTGGCCTTCACTCGATAGCTTGGTATTAGGGGGGTGAGAATAGTGAATTTTAGAACCGAATCTAATACGAATCGAGTAGCAATGACACCGAATCGAATGTTGTTCGAATATTTTTAGAATAGTAAGGCAACCATCTTCAAAGCAGCCCAATGGTTATGTAACCATTTTCGAAACAGCCCAAGAATGCCATAACATTTTATTTGAAAGAAATATTCACTAGCTTTAACAAGAGAACACTGCGATTACTATTAACCGACAAGAAAATACCGCAGTTTTGTAAACAGAGGCAAGCTCGTTACAATAGCAACTATATAACCTTAGAAATCTTCTATAACCGCAGGCGGAAATACAGGCGTCACTGACTATAGTAGTCAAGGTGGCACTTTGTCAGCAGCTTTTAAATAAAACTGATATATGAATATCAAACAATATTCATCAGTAAACATCGTCATGAACGTCATGATGAAGAAGTGGGTTGATGACTCTTTCGCTTCGGTAACACTGGAGTTTTGAGCAAGAACGCCTTCATCTTGCAATCAAGATAGCGTCGATAGTTCCGTAAAACTTTGGGCTGCATGCATCTTGGTATTTCGATGATTAAAACAAACACGTTACCCCTATCTGTTCCAACGTTTCTTTCCTTCGAGGTTCTTTCGTCGTTGCTGATTATTCGAAAAATATTCGATATTTCGAATATGCACTATTCGATTCGAGTACCGAATCGAATAGAATGCTATTCGATTCGTTATTCGAAATTTTCGAATATTCGCACACCCCTACTTGGTATGCGTAAGTTTTTTGAGCGAAATATGAATTGGTGTCAGTTAAGTAGAAGTCATTTTATTTCTAGGGCAAACCGCGCGCGAAGGTTCAACGGAGCATTCAGCACCCTTCGACATCTACAGAACTATGACGCGTTCAGCGGGCTCCCAGGCCACGCCCCAGGCTCTGAGTGACGATGCGCTAGTAACGATAACGTCGACGATCTGAGTGTTGTCATCGTGATGCCCACTGGCGGCGACGCCTGCAGCGGCTTCACCAGCTTCATTTCAATTGTCTGTGTTGGTTCGGTTGGTTCGTCTCAAATCCTGCGTCGTCGCCGCACCACTTCGAATGGTTTGTCGTATGCTCGTCAGTGTGAGATAATTCGGAAAGACGACGACGGAAAGGCGATCTCGCGGCGAATTTTGCCGCGAGATCGACCTATATTGGGCAGCACCGTCGCCGCGTTAGTGTGGAGGCGGTCGGCGGCACGCATTGAAATGTACACAACGGCGCTTCGCTGTGAGGGGCTTGAACCAATTGTCGGCAAATAAAGCGCGTTGTCTGCAACCTAATGGTGATATATATAAGGCCCTTATTGCAGCATTAATGCATGAAGCCGGCCTAAGGTTCCTATTACGCGTGAGAGAAGTGCAATCTGTCAATCAATGCGGCGCTGGCCTTCGGTTACAGTCGTGTGTTGCACTGTGCTCTATGTTTTTCCTTGTTTTATTAGTAAGTGTTTAGCTTGTGTTCTGCCAATTCTACAATATAGATAGCGTTGCACGACTGAGCCAATTAAGTATTTACTTCTTGCTCTAGCGGCTACAAAAAAAGAAAGCCCGTATTTATGCGTAATTAGTTGAAAGTACAACTTTGCGCACTCTTCTTTTGTGTTTGCATGAATACGTGTACCGCTATAGGAAGGCGTGGTTTGAGGTCTTTTTTACCGCTAACCGGCCTTTGCAGACGCTATTTCATGCTTTGCAGTATCACAAGCATTTCAAAATCGCCAATACTTCACGAGATCGTGTCGCTAAAATTTTGCATTCACATCTCGACATTTAGTACTTCTTTCGTTTAGGACGACTCGTAATGCACTATGTGATGTGTTTGAACGACAAAGTGGCTCCCACATAGAAATGATTTTGGCGAATGGACGGTACGATGATTACACTTGGCGCCGTATACCGACAGGTGCATGCACTCACTTATCAGAGGACATACAAGCCTCGGAAGGTGAAGTGCTTGTGTATTTGGTGTAGGAATATGTACAAGCATTTGATACTGGGCTCACACAACGGAATACGCTGCCCTCTGAGGACGTGCATGACGTTCGCACACATGCGAACATGCAGTGTTGTACGGAACGGCGTTCCAAGGAACGACGTTCCAGGAACTAGTTCCTTTTGGGAGGAACGCCACCGTTCCATTTAGGATGCGTGGAACTGTAACGGTAACTCGTTACCTTTACGAGGGAACGGCGTTCTTTGTATCACGGCCGCTGGATGATAAAGTGTCATGCAAGAAGCACCATCAGTCGAAGTTCATCAGTTGTGTTTCTAACATTATATAAGAGATGCCCTTTTCGCGCAGTGGACCAATGAGGCCAATGTTTCAATGAGCATGCACAGGAGCACAACCGATCCTTGCGCACCGGCACGGACAGTAATCTGGCCTAGGTGCATTGCAAGAAATATATAGTAAAAGCTGTTTGCCTGATCGAAAGTATAGAGTTGAAAGAGAAGTCATCAAGCCGTTTTACATCGCAAAAAGACGCGATAGGTGTGTGGCGACCACTGCGCACAGACTTACGCAGCCTCCGTCTCGTCATTGATTAGCCCGGCGTGACACAGCTACCTGCTGCAACACGCTTCCGATAAAAGACTGCGCCACGCAGTTCCGTCGGAGGCTTACGTCACCACCGCTGGCTATATAACCCAAGCTACCAAGCTTGATTTCATGTTTGTTTCTCTAACCTTCCGAAGCGCAGCATCGGCATGCTTGCCCTGCTGCTGTTACTACGTTAATAAACATCGTTTGTTTTATGTTGGGATCCGTCCTTCACCGACTCCGCATCCCACAGGTGTGTCAGCTCTCCTTTCATATCACTATCAAAAGATGAAATGGAATTCGTAGATGGACACAACAGGTCACTCCTGCGTACGTGATGCGCACGCATTCTAGTTATTTTGTAGCGTTAGCTGCACTGCCCTAGCCGAGCCAGTTTCGCGTGGCTCCTCAAGAGCCGTGCTGCGCATGCGCGAGGATCAGTGATGTCACACAGCTGGAGCATAGGAGCCAGCACCTCCCGCGCACTCCGCCACTGCCGCGCGCGACTCTCTGCCGCCGGTCTGCGCATTCCAGAGGAGTGACGTCGTAGCCGAGGTAGACGTACTGGCACCGGCGCGCGCAGCTATTCGCCTTCGCTGTGCAGTCGCCGTCTGACACTGCGCTGGAGCCGCTTGATAGTGCCTCCGACTGGCGTTTGCCAGTGTGGTTTAGCCATGGAGAAGGAGAGCGCAAATGCTGCTCAACGGCGCAGAAGAGCGGAGAAGCTTAACTCATCGGATCCCGAAGTAGTTGCCTGGCAAAATAAATATACATGTGCCACATAATATGTATACCATGTGTGTGTCATTGGAGCAACAGTAAGCATGATAATAAAGCTAATCCTAGACAATCAGGAAAGCTAAGAACAATCAGCTTAACCTTTGCTAACGCTACGTTATCCTGGCATAGCCGAGCTAAGTCACTGCAACATTTTTCTTAACATTCTCATTGCGCGATTGTTCCTTGCTTTTATCTTTTATTTTGAAGAACTCATAAATGATACGCTTTCCGTAAATAAAGTCAGTTGGAAGTTCTGCGCTTGTGTGTGCGTATGTGTTCCTGTTTTCGTCCGGTCTTCTTCGCGCAGTTTAAATCCTTGTTGAGGGTATACCTTCAACATTCGAGTTATCCCCGCGGCTATCGGTCTACAATATTATTAAGGCGTGACCACACGTACGCGTTGCGGCATGTCAGCGCGTGACCTCTAGACGCGGCGCCGACCTCTCTCCCCATAGAGAGAGGGCGCATCGCCGCGTCAAAAGGTCACGCGCTGGCACGCTGCAACGCATACGTGTGGTCAGGCCTTTAGAGTTCAGTTCGACAGCCGCCGCACTGGTAACGTCTCTGTCATGCAATAAACAATAGCCGTACATCCAGCGCTATGTTCTTGTTGCGCCCTCGGAGCCTGCCCTCGCCCCTACGACTTCGGTTGACTTTGTTCTGATTTGTGTACAAGACGGCAGTACCCTCAAGCATTTCCATGGAACGGCTCTTCAAAATAACCAACGAAGTGCTGACGAGATGTCGGTATCCGTCTGATAGATACCAACATCGAGATGCAACTGTTGCTGAGTACGAACAGGGGACTTCACTAAGTTGCGAATACGTATCGTTGGCATTATTTTATACTCACGCTACAATATTGAAACAGAACTCATTAAACGCCTGTATATTGTCCCTTTTGATGAGGTTTCCCGCGCAAGAAATTTAATTATGTTGGTGGATGTGTGGAAATTTCTATTTTAATATCTCAAGCGCAGTATCCTAACTGTGCACTTGTAGACCTATACGTGGAAAGTGCCACATGTGTTGCACTTTTAATAGACGAGCACGAAAGTTGCAGTTAGACTGTGTGTAGTATGGCCGGTGGTCTCTAAAGTAATTCGTCTAGGAGCGTTTCTTTAGATTTCTTTTATAAACATATAACCTGCTTCCGGCGATTTCAAATTCGTGCTATATATGTACATCGATGTGAGCTATATTTTGCTAACTTTATTTCCCCTCAGGTTTATTCCGACACTATATTTTGATTAAAAGGTCAAATGTAACGTTGCTGTAACGACACGTTCCAGTTTTCGAAATGTAAATGGAACGCGTCCCTTTCGCGTCAAGGGAACTTGTAACGGGAACTCGTTTCAAACTTTGGAAGGAACGAGGAACGAGCTGTCGTTCCTGTTTTAGGGGAACGTGTACAACACTGCGAACATCGTATGGCTAGCAGACGACGAAAGGAGCCATCCACACCACGGAGTTTCATCCTCTCGCCGCTAGGTGTCGACTCTGTTCGATCTCGAGGCCATATTATGGTGGCTAGATGGGGAGGTGTGCGAAACGGCGCGCCGTGGAGAGAGCGGATCTTCAGGACGCTGCGGCGGCGCTGCTGTCGGCACGGAGATGCGAAAGACGCGCGACCGGTCGCCTCCGCTGCGAAATAGGGGACTTCGCACGCTCTGTAATCGAGCTATCTGCCAGAAATTTGTAAGATCAATGGCAGCGCGCATGTCGTACAGTTCATCTTCCACTAAATACACTTTCACGTCGACATCATGCGAGGTAAAAAAACATACGGTCGCCTTCTTCTCCGTGTGTTAGACAACGGTGAAACCAGGGTGGTTTGAACCCTGCCGTAACTTTCAATTTCGCATGAGTATATATACACGCACGGACCAGTGGCATTAAAGTGGTGAGTGCATGCAATTCTCATAAAATTAAGTTCTGGCAAGGATTGGCTGCCTTACCTTTCAAAGTACATAACGAGCAACATGTTCGCTTGGAAGAGCTCAGGACAGGGCCATGCTTAAAATGAACATTTTTTCAAAAATCTATAAATCTTTAGCAATGTACAAGTACATAACACGAAAAAAATATTAACAAACTCACATAATGTACAAAATTTTAACTGGTACAACTGGAATAATATAGCAAAACATCACATTTATGAGGTAAGACTTCACATTCGCAGTAAGGAATGTTGAATGCTTCTAGGCAGCAGAACTTTTTAATGATCAACTCTTCGAGTTCACATAAAATAAGGCAAAATGGAACTTCATATTTATACAAACACTGAAATGTTCACAAGATAAATGCATTCTATCATGTTGTTCGCCTCATCTTAAGGTGCTTCATCTTGTCTCTTTTAGCCTGTCTTGATGCGTTCTCATCTGCCACTAGAAAATGAAGCCTAGTTATCACATAAAATCTGATCACTTCATTTGTGACCTATACATTGTGCTGTGCGTAGCCAACCGTGTTAAGCTTGTTAATAGAGAGGCAGGAGATGAGATCTCTTATGCTGTTGCTCTTCAGCTTGTTAAAGCTAAAGCAGTGCGTAAAGGCATCTTCCATTTTCAAGACCAGCTCAGTGCTTGTGAGGGGTACATCAGTCCTCCTCTATCCACGTGATTTGTTAAACATGACTATCTTGGACGCGGGCCCTGGCTGTCCCCGTGTAGCAACAACTCTGCACAGTCACCACATTTGGTTTTCTTTAGCATTCTTCGAGCTACATACCCACAAACATAGTATGTTACACGCGAGTCACTTTTTTCCCCAACCAAATCACGGTGGTCTGGAAGGGCATCACATGCATTTAATATCTCATGGACCTCATTGAGCTGCGATACGTCTAAAAGATCATCAAGCTTGTTTTGCACAAATTTTAGGTCGCAACTGTTGCTCGGACCGAAAAGGCTATTTAACAGGCCCTCTGAAACATTGCCACGCGAGGGAAACCGTGCCAAGGTCTCAAAACTGAGGCAACCATTCGACGCTGCTGTTTTCCTTTTCGGTGGGAGCTTCTTCGTAAAGTACGACGGAACATTCGGTAAAACAGTCCCGGTCCGTATGGCGTCGGGAGTCAGGCAGGGACGGTCTCGGCGAATTTGTATGGTGTCACCATTGATCACATGTTTGTACGTCCGAACGATAAATCGCTCATCTAAATGCGCTTCGCAAACGACACAGTTTTTCTCCAGTCTGCACGCGGGATCAAGCGCTCCCAAGCCTTGCTTCGTTCGTCGTCTTCAGGAGCGGTGAAAAGGGACGCCTTGTTACCTTGCTTTCTGGCGGAAACATACCCAGAAGTGCATCCTGGAGCAAAGCAGTGTCTCTGTTTCTTTTCAATCATCATAGCTATAACGAGCACGGCCACATTGCAAAAAGAAATCACTGAAGGCAGCGGCAGCACGGCAGCATTTCGCTAAAACATACGTGTTCCCCGATGCACCACGAGCATGAAGGCATCTGGATGCTGGATGGATGGATGCTATGAGCGTCCCCTTTATAACGGGGCGGTGACATGTCTGCCACCAGGCTCGAAGGATAAAAAAAGAAAAAAAAAAAGAAAAAAAAACTTCCTTGTTTCATGTTGTCCTAATGCCTTATCTACATTGATTAAATCTATGTTATTATAACAAAAAATATAAATTCACAGTCCATCTCTCTGCCTCTTAAGGCAGAATAACCTTTTTTCCCCCAATTATTTATTCTTGTACTTTATCTCTACTTTTCTGCCACCAATACTCTAACCGTCTCTTACTTATTTCTATCGCGGGCGTGTTCAGCTTTCCATTGTTGTCCCTAAAACCCAAGGCTTCATGTAGACTCGTGCCCACACGTATACCTGGGTGAACATCGCGGGGCACTAATCTCCGTGGTGACAAGCGCGCCACCTAGCAGCGTCATGGAGCACTGGCGCGCCTCCTCTCGCAGCGCAGGCTGCTCGATGCTGACACCTCCCCATCTAGCCACCATAGCCATATTACGTGCCAGCATGTGACGTTTCAAGTACCGCGATTTTTCAAGTACCAGTGATTTTTCAAGTACCAGTGACATTTCAAGTACCGCAAGAAGGAATGTCTTTGTCGCTGAGAGCTCCAACAGTCGTTTATAAAAACTTCCAGGTAGGACAGCTCAAGCAACTTACGTCTCTCCACGCGTCTCCGCAACGCATTGAACGTTGGCCTTACACCCAGAGAACGTGCTGTTCTTGAGAGTTTGATAGCGACATGGGCGAGACGCGCCAGCACGCACGCCTGGCTGGGTACGGAACGCGCAGGCGTCGACAGCGTGTGTGTGGCTGGGCGGTGAAAGAAGGCGAGGCTGGCGTAATGGAAGAATCGACAGACGCGAATGGAATTCTAAGCAGTGCGGACGAATTCCATCTTTAATACGACCTACTATTTGCGTTGAATACATCGTTTGTTGTTAGCCACCGGACCGCTTATTTTTGTAGACAGAATAGGAGCGTCTGTCCTGTCCACAACGTTTCTTCCTGTTCCGTGTTCTTGACAACAAGCATGGCCCAAGCGTGCACCTCCAGGTGCCTCCTCGTCACTGCTCGAACCGACGTCTATTTCAGAATCACTACTTTGCAAAGGATCGAAGCGAAAATGATTAGCGACGTCGCGAATCGCAGCGATTTCTAATACCTCAGTATTTTCTTCATCACTTGTAGACACTGATGACGGCGCGCCGACGGCGATGGTGGTGACAAAGACATGAGTACACGTGCGCGCCTGGCAGACGTAATGTGAGCTGAAACTCGCGTCACCGTTTTGTGTGGTCACGCGATCAGATTGGGGCCCATTCGAGGCGTGACCTCGGGGGGTGACCGCGCGGCAGCGCTGCTAGCACTGCAAAGCGGCGGGCTAAACAACCCGTTTTGAACCGCGCTCGTTACTGGTCATACTAGACGTGTGCGCTGCCGCGCCACGCCGCCGCAGCCGCCTGTTTTTGCTCACACTGCCCGCGCCGCCGCCGAAGTCCCGAGAGGGATCACGCTGCCGCCGCCGCCGCGCAAGAATTGCGGCGCGCCGCCGTTTGTATTTTCTTTTAACATGACCGGGGAATCTGGACATAAATACGTCACTTCCCCGGGGAAGCTCTTCTAGATGTGTCCACGTAATGGACTGTTCATTTCAGCCGCCGCTGATTGGCGGGAGCTCGGCGAGCAGTGCGCCCTTAGTTTCCAGTACTTCTTCTGCAACGTCATTTTGACGTCACGAAGCTTTCACAACTCTCGACACAAATGAAAGGGACGGAATGCGCTTTAACGCAACGAACGCAGGCCCCGGAGATTCGCTTTTGCGCTCCCGGTCGCGGCGGTCGCATTTCGATGGAGGCGAAATGGTAGAGGCCCGTGTACTTAGATTTAGGTGCCCTGTTTTTTTTTAAAGGGCTCAAAACAGCCTCTAGAAATACAATATCGAGCGCGTTATTCTTTCTTGGCCTTTCTCGTCTTTTTGGCACACTTCGTGACGCCAGAACGGTGATTCACATCACATCATATGGGCATATACTCTCGATTGGTCCATATACGAGAAATATCAGTTGTGAATTGTCTTCCACCCTGCTTTTCCATGCAATCACTCACCCCTTGTTCCTTGTCTTGTATGGCTATCGTACGCGATCAAGTGATTTTGCTCAACAAGGCTTGTTGCTGAGCTAGTTGGTTCATAACTTGAGGAAAACACTGTAATGACGCAAAGAAGACGGGGACGAAGCGATGGCGCCCGTGTCTGTCTGTTCGTGTCTTCGCTTCGTCCCCGTCTTCTTTGCGTCATTACAGTTTTTTCCTCAACTGATTTTGCTCAGTTTTGTGCATTTCCGATTGCGCAAGCGAAGATAACAGGGTGTAGCCGACAGCGCGAAATACTGATAGGCTCAACGCTTAGTGCTGGCATTGTACGCGTGTTTATGAAGAAATATGTGGCGAGGAGATATCGCCTTTAAGAAGGGCAGTGAAGGCGATAACGAAACCATTGGAAAAGGCGCCGGATTATTTGATTCTTCCAACGGACAAACTTTTCCAGCGAAGACGATGCAGCTCTGCAGAAAAAAGGCGAGCCTTCTTCCACGGTTTTTGTATATTCATTGCAATAAATATTATATGGACCCTCTGGACAGCTTTTCACCGTCAGGTTCCGTATGAAGTTCAAACCGATAACAATGCTCCGCACATCGTATGCTGTAGTCGCGAGTGAAAGCTCGCGAGCGCTGGTGAGTAACACGGCTGAAGCAGGGATGAAACAAGCTGGCCATCTCCATCGCACGGAGATCCTGCGTGCGAGGCCTGCCGTCGAATGCTCCTCGACCAGAAAAGAAACGCCCCGCCCCTCTTTCGCTCGACGAAGAAGCATAAAAAGACACGGGGTAGGGGGTGCTGCGTGGCTCGAGCAGCAACCGTGAACTTTGACTATAAGGGCGCGGTCGTGAGCGCTCGCTATCTCGGCAGACATCAGCAAACGGCTCGCATGCCTTTCTACGCGCTGTGATCTCAACGCTTCGTGCTGTGACTACTCATACGACAAACTGCACCAAAACCGCTTCTCTCCCGGGAGCGGCCGTATTCCCAAACACCAGCGTTTTGTAGAGTTACACGAAATCGGGATCAAAAAGAGTTAGCTGCTAGCCTTATTCGTATAACAGTGCGGCATGCTGCTATCGCATTCACTGCTTCGCCCTTTCGGTGAAAGAGATTTTTTTTTTCAAAGTTCAAGGGACAACTTTCTCTCCCGACCAACTCTCTCTAGTGTGATGGTTATTTTTTGACGCTAGCAGTTCGACAGTCTCCCAGACTGTTCCCTGGCCTTTTTTGCTTCCTTTCTTAGGATCAGGGGCTCATGGAAGTATTTTTGAACCTCCTGACTACAAGGTTGGAGTTCTATGTGCTGGTTATTTTTTTTACGTTAGCAGTTGGACAGTCGCGCTGGCTTTCTTTGCGTCAGCGGTGACGTCCGGAAATGACTTAATCTCCTTTAAAATACACGGGCGCTCGCTTTTGAACCAGGATATCGGTGAAAGTTTTAACGAAAAGCCTACTACAAAGACGTTAGCGTTAGCTTTAGCCACCCCCACACTAACCAATATGCACCATTAGCCTTTGTCGGGTTAGGTATTCGTCCTGTCAAAATTATTCGAAACTTCGAGTACTAGCTATTCGAAAGTCGAATCAATTTATTTGATTAGGTATTATTCGATTCGAATTCAGAACTCGAACACTCGCACGCCCCTAATATTTATTCATCTCCGCGTGGCATTATCAGTGGTGAATCGTTAGTAGGGGGTCGATAAGAACACGTGGACGCAAAAACGCGACATGGGTAAAGTTGATGTCACTGCTCCTTTAAAAAGGCAGGATGGTTCCGCTATTCCCCGGGGGCCAGTATAGTGAAGATGACGACAATGAAGCAAGCAAGACACCTTGTTGTTGGTAGCCACAGGATTCGAGCTCGCGCTAGCCTGGATTTTGGCTTCTTGACGCGCGCCGTTCCTTGACGCTCGCCCTTGATGAAATCACCTTACAATACGAATACTGCTTCTCCTCAGTTATATGGCACGAAGGAGGCACGCCGATTGTGAGAGGGTGAGATGCTTATAATAGACAAAGAGGTTGGCTTCACTGCAGGACGATTATTACAGAAGGCTTGTATTGCTGATGAAGCAAAGAAACTGCTTTTGGTAGCGCTGCTTAGCGATGGATGAAACAACCACAGGGGCCGTGTTAGCATGCACGCAATGTGTCCAGCAGCTGGCACAACTGGTCTGCTTGCTTCTATGAAGTATTAAGCCTTTTTGCTTTCTTTTTTCATGTGGGGACCCATGTCCCCATATACTAAAGACATAATGTGGAGGAGGGTTAAACGCGAGAAGAAATAATAATAATAATTGTTTCGGTTTTACGTCCCAAAACCACGATATGATTGTGAGGGACGCTGTAGTGGAGGGTTCCGTAAATTTTGACCACCTGGTGTTCTTTAACGTGCACATAAATCTAAATACACGGGCCCCAAGCATTTCGCGTACATCAAAATGAGGCCGCCGCGGCCGGGATCCAATCCCGCGACCTTCGGGTCAGCAATCGAGCACCATAACCACTAGACCACCGTGGCGGGTAAACATGAGAAGGCATTTAGAAAACATTACACATCTCGTATTCTCGTTCTACGTAATGACGTGTATTTCATGTGAACTCTGTGTGGCGTCTATTTGTGTGCCCTTTGTACGACAGTTGCACTGAAAGTAATGAGCAACAACTATGCAAAAATGATTACGTTGCAACACTAAAACGAAACTGTCGGTTTGATTTTAGGCTTTCGTTAAGTTTTCCACACTCTCTTCTCCACCTGGTTGCATACATTTTCTTTCCGTACCAATGTGAAAAAATTTAAATTAAGGGTGCATGAACATTCGAGACTTTCGAATAGCGCATCGAATATAGTGAGCTTCTGTTCGGACCTCGAATTGTGTAGCCCCTAGTAACATTATAAATCGTTTACGAATACTTTACTTCGTTGACTGTACACTATAAAAGATGACATGGAAGGGAAAATGGGACTTATTTTATTCCATCCACTGTGCACATGACAGTTGGCAGCATCCTGTGGCGCTCAGCTCCACATTTCCGGATAAAGAAACTACTTGCAGCAAAATGTTGGTATGACACGATGTTCCTCTTTGACTATTCTTCGGCAGTGTATCATAGACTCTGAACTTGTGTCCTAGCATTGGATTAAATGTAAACAATTTGAAGCAGCTTCACTGACTTAACGTCGCGAAGATCGGTTAAACAGTGGAACTGATGGCATCATATTGCTATTTCATTGTTTCACTTTGCTCTAGGGTAGCTTTGCTGCCATCTGCAGTGTTCAACCAGTATTCGCGACGTCGTTTGGGCACATACCCGCTAGGAGCTGATTGGCACATACCCGCTAGGCTTGTTCTATATGAAGAAGCTATATGAAAATGAAGAAGCTGTCTATAGACAGCTTCTTCATTTTAGTGGAACGGAGGTGAGTAGTGGAGTTTGCCCGATTTCTGTGGCACATACCCGCTAGGAGCTGATTGGCACATACCCGCTAGGCTTGTTCTATATGAAGAAGCTATATGAAAATGAAGAAGCTGTCTATAGACAGCTTCTTCATTTTAGTGGACCGGAGGTGAGTAGTGGAGTTTGCCCGATTTCTGTGGCACATACCCGCTAGGAGCTGATTGGCACATACCCGCTAGGCTTGTTCTATATGAAGAAGCTATATGAAAATGAAGAAGCTGTCTATAGACAGCTTCTTCATATTAGTGGACCGGAGGTGAGTAGTGGAGTTTGCCCGATTTCTGTGGCACATACCCGCTAGGCTTGTTCTATATGAAGAAGCTATATGAAAATGAAGAAGCTGTCTATAGACAGCTTCTTCATATTAGTGGACCTGAGGTGAGTAGTGGAGTTTGCCCGATTTCTGTGGCACATACCCGCTAGGAGCTGATTGGCACATACCCGCTAGGCTTGTTCTATATGAAGAAGCTATATGAAAATGAAGAAGCTGTCTATAGACAGCTTCTTCATTTTAGTGGACCGGAGGTGAGTAGTGGAGTTTGCCCGATTTCTGTGGCACATGCCCGCTAGGAGCTGATTGGCACATACCCGCTAGGCTTGTTCTACATGAAGAAGCTATATGAAAATGAAGAAGCTGTCTATAGACAGCTTCTTCATATTAGTGGACCGGAGGTGAGTAGTGGAGTTTGCCCGATTTCTGTGGCACATACCCGCTAGGAGCGGCTTGGCACATACCCGCTAGGCTTGTTCTATATGAAGAAGCTATATGAAAATGAAGAAGCTGTCTATAGACAGCTTCTTCATATTAGTGGACCGGAGGTGAGTAGTGGAGTTTGCCCGATTTCTGTGGCACATACCCGCTAGGAGCTGATTGGCACATACCCGCTAGGCTTGTTCTATATGAAGAAGCTATATGAAAATGAAGAAACTGTCTATAGACAGCTTCTTCATTTTAGTGGACCGGAGGTGAGTAGTGGAGTTTGCCCGATTTCTGTGGCACATACCCGCTAGGAGCTGCTTGGCACATACCCGCTAGGCTTGTTCTATATGAAGAAGCTGTCTATAGACAGCTTCTTCATATTAGTGGAGCGGAGGTGAGAAATGGCGTTTGCCCGATTTCTGTGGCACATACCCGCTAGGAGCTGATTGGCACATACCCGCTGGGCTTGTTCTATATGAAGAAGCTATATGAAAATGAAGAAACTGTCTATAGACAGCTTCTTCATTTTAGTGGACCGGAGGTGAGTAGTGGAGTTTGCCCGATTTCTGTGGCACATACCCGCTAGGAGCTGATTGGCGCATACCCGCTAGGCTTGTTCTATATGAAGAAGCTATATGAAAATGAAGAAACTGTCTATAGACAGCTTCTTCATGTTAGTGGACCGGAGGTGAGTAGTGGAGTTTGCCCGATTTCTATGGCACATACCCGCTAGGAGCTGCTTGGCACATACCCGCTAGGCTTGTTCTATATGAAGAAGCTGTCTATAGACAGCTTCATTTTAGTGGAGCGGAGGTGAGTAGTGGCGTTTGCCCGATTTCTGTGGCACATACCCGCTAGGAGCGGCGTTACGCTCCGCAGTGATTAACCTCGACCTTAAGCAGCTACGCCGTTAAAAAGTTTTCGTTGCATAATAATTTTTACAACAATGGCACCACGTGCCGCTGCCATTCGAGAAGTGCTTTTATTTTCTATCTGCCATCGCAGCCGACGGCACGCCTATCTAATTCAGTCGCGAAGGTCCGCGCTCATAAACTAGTCATAAAGCTGTTTAAACTATACCTAATAACAAGTGACCGCATACTTCGACGTGCCACGCTTAGCTATCAAATCGATTAGTTAATTCTTCCTAATGCTCACGCTGCACGCTTTATAAAGCGTTGTTTTTTTTTTGGGTGGGGGGGGGGGGGGGCAGTGTAATGGCAGTAACATTGTTGAAAATATTGAAAGTACCATGCTTTGAAAACTATTTGATATTAATGGCGACGAGGCCTGCACAATGTTACCAAATATTAGGAAAAATACTCGATTCGATTTTCAACTTCAACTACTCGATATGTATTTGTGTTCGGCTTCAAAAAGTGCCATTCGCGCACGTCCGCTGAAAACGCCCTTTATAAAGAACTCCGTTTAGTAGAGTTGCCAGATGCTGTCACGCTAACTTGCAAATATTCATCCCAAAAGAAGACAAAAAACAAGTTATGGCAGCTTCGCACTAGCGTTGCCAAGCATGAAGGAAAAGCGGAGCTGGGTGGCAATCCTTCTTTCTCTTTATTTCTTCTCTTTCTGTCTGTTTCTTGTATCTGTTTTTGTACCTTGTGGGGTCTGAAGAAGAGCCTCGCTCTCAGAACACACGGAGACAGCAGACGCCATCGGGCAAACCAACACGCGTACGTTTCTTAACCAGCTTTTACATCACGGCAAGCTCGCCTGCCGAATCTGACACATAACTAGTAACACGCTAAGGAACCTTATACAATGTCAATACAGTACACAGGAAACATAACAAAACCAAGACAACCTAAGACATACAATGCACAGCGAATGCGGCGTCGCTGACGTTCGACTCACCACGAAGGGGCCCGCGGGGAACGAGCCGCGCCCCCCACGGACCCACCGCGGGAGACGTCCATTCACGCACGCTACCTAACGACCTAACCCCAATAAGACTCGCTGCTGTTTCCTGCACGCCGGCCTAACCTCCCAGGCGGCACTGCCGGCGCCACCGCGCCAGAGCCGTCGATGGGGAGAGTCTGGCGAATGGGCGGGGCAGTGACGTCGCGGCGCGGCGATGACGCTGTTCACGTCACCGCCACGCCTCCGCTCCGGCGGCGTCCGCCATATATAGTCTTTCCGCGCGACGGGCGCACGGCTGAGGCTATGTACGCGCTGTTCATTCGTGAAATCTAGCGCTCCTAAACAAATTGCGAAAGCGAAATTGTGCAAGAACATTGTTATACAAATTTAATGAAGAATATGGAGTGAATTAGACGTGTTTAAATCATCGTGAAACTGAGTTGTGCACGCCGATTCGGGTCCACAGCGTTCTACAATACGCGCTGTACTTTTAGAGCGTAGCTCTTAGGCGTCTGTTGCTGCGTTGTTCGGCATCGCCGTTGGCGTAGTCAGCGTAACGTTAGAGCGAACGAGGACGAAATACAGCGAACGTGGATTCTGTCGATATCACGAGCCACTGGCCTCTAACATCGCTTTCTTCCTCCGTCATGCGTGCTCTCCCTTCGGTCGGAGCTCGTGCGCATGCAAGGCTGGTGGGTGCGCCGCTACTGTCTACTGTCTCGCTTGTCGTGACGGGGATGTCGATTACGCCTGCAATTCACAGAGTGGCGTGCGTAGCACTCGAGCACTGGCAGTTTCTGTGGCAATATGCAACGAATGTTCCGGATAGCCAGAAATTCAAACACAGTTTGCGTTGCCTCAACACAAAGCTGCGCTCAGAATTCGCATGAAGGAGCATCGTGATCATCGGTGACTTTTCGAGCTATGAAGACCTGTGGGTTTGGGTCTATCTTGCTTTTTTTTTAAATGCGAAGCATTTCTCAGCGAACTTCTGCGACCTTGAGCGTATCTATCTGTCTATCTACCTATCTAGCCGCCTACGAATTTGTGCTCTCCTGGCCGTTTCGTTCATGGGGTGTATACCACAATTGGTATGGCATAATGTTACTGTATGACAAACATAAATGACTGGTCATAACATGAAAATCATGACATGCATGTCATGTACAGCATGATTTACATGGCACAGTCTTGGTGCTCTTGCGGCCGTTTCGTTAATTTGATATATACCAAAATTGGTATGGCTTGACAAGAGTGTATGGCGAAGATAAATAACTGGAGTTATGAAAACCATGACACGCGTGTCATGTACAGCATGACTTACGTGCCACGCTCATGGTGCGCTGGCGGACGTGTCGCTAGCTTGATATACACCAAAATTGGTATTGCGCGACATGACTGTGCGACGAACATAAATAACGGGAGTTAATACGAAAATCATGACACACGTGTCATGTATAAGATGACCTACGTGCCACGCTCATGGTGCGCTGGCGGCCGTTGGCGCTAGCTTGATATACACCAAAATTGGTTGTTCGTGACATCACTGTGTGACGAACATAAATAAGGGGAGTTAATGCGAATATCATGACACGCGTGTCATGTACAGCATGACTTACGTGCCACGCTCATGGAGCGCTGGCGGCCGTTCCGCCACATTGATATACACCAATATTGGTATTGCGTAGGGGGTGTGCGAATATTCGAAAGTTTAGAATATTCGTCGAATATTACATTCGAAATATTCGTATTCGATTCGAAAATCGTGTATTCGTAAAGTTTCGAATATTTGAAAAATTCGAATACGTGATTCGATTATCATGCATAAACTAACTCGTCTTCCACATTTCTGCTGCGTTCGTATAGCTAAACACGTTACCGTGAGGAGCGATAAACATCGTATAAGCACACGGAGGCACGATATCTGCCTGCGACGAGCGCCCCAATACGTATGATTTATTGCTGGTGCATCTCCGACGTGCGGCGCTGTTGGCGATAATGTAACCGTGCATTTTCAATATTATGCGGCAGTAACGTACGTGCCGCACTACCACTCGTTCAATATGCGGGACCACTTCTGAAGAAAGACAGTGACCCACGTGACTGGTGGCGGACTGTAGGCACCTTCAGATACCCCAGTCTGGCAAAGCTTTGCCCCATGTACCTCCCTATACCAGCCACTTCTGTTCCAAGCGAGCGTGCCTTTTCAGTGGCGGGGGGGGGGGGGGGGGTTGTCTCTGTTAGAAGGGAGCGCATGCTGCCTGATTATGTGGAGCAACTCATATTTCTTCATGAAAACATCTAGTCATTACTTTCATTGTGCCGTGATATTTGCATGTGTTGTGATGTGCTTTGTGCTAGCCTGGACATTGTGTTCTGGAGATAGCAGTGTATGTTGTGTTGCCAGTCCGGCTGTTAATGTTTTTTTTCTCACATAGCTACATGTTAAATAAAATATTGTTACTGTGGAGGCATTTTTCCGTTGATATTCGATATTCGATTCGATATTCGAAGGTGGATATTCGTATTCGAAAAAATTCGGCAGATCCCACGTACCGTGGGAATCGATGTTATGCGAAGCCTGCGTGGGATGGTGACTGTGGCGTAATTTTTCGCATTGAGCGAAACTTTACGGAATGACGCTAGAGAAATGTGGAAGTGGTATACGCACACTCATAAGTTGAAGAGTCGCATATGTATTATATAACCAGTTGTTTAGAGTTGCGTAACGATGCCAACAGCAACTTGGGTGTTACCAACACCAGACGCGGTAAGCTGATATGTAGTGCTTATATTCTTCAATACTGGATAGCGCGAATCCGAACAGCACAAAGAAGCACAGGTGTACAGGACAGGCGTTACTGGCAACTAAGTTTCATTAAGGAAAGTTTCCTTAGATATATGGTACGCAGCCGAGTGGCATGCGCAGGCGCACTGCACGTAATACGTTAAGTCACAGTTGCAGTTGTTACAATTGCGTTACAGTTGCTATGCTTATACTTGTCCTTTATGACGGAGAACGCACGCACGTTTCACGAACCTGTGTGTATGTGTAGGAGGGGTTCTTAACAGTTCTTGAACAAGGCCATCATCACCGTGATCAGTGAGCACCAGCAGCTGGACCGGACTTGTTATCCGATCCGTTCGTGATCGCGGCTATGACTGGTCTAAGTGTAGTCAAGTGCGAGGTATAGTACAGCTGGTGGAAATCCTGGATGCCTCTTACGATGAAATGATCTGTGATGCCTCTTGTCCTGGACGTGCCAGCGAGGTCTTTTGATGCCCTGTCCACATCCAAGCCGTCTTTCACACAGTATAAGAGCCAGGCGTTGTTGAGTTTTGATATGTCAATGTTGAAGTCCCCGGTAATGATGAGAGGCCTGGTTCTCTCGGCAGATTTATTTTAGGGAAGCATTCACCCCGGCTTTTTGTAATCCACGTATTCCACGTTGCGGACCACGTGGACGAGTGGATGGTAGTTGATTGTCTTCCAGGGGTGTTCTGTCTTCAGCTCCCTCACTTTCCTTGCGTCGGCCGCGGTGGTGTAGCGGTTACGGTGCTCGGCTGATGACCCGAAGGTCGCAAGTTCGATCCCGGCCGCGGCGGTCGCATTTCGATAAATAAAATATGCTAGATGCCCGTGTACTGTGCCATCTCGGTGCACGTTAAAGAATACCAGACGGTCAAAATTCCGGAGCCCTTCGCAACGGCGTCTCTCATAATCATATCGTGATTTGGGACATAAAACCCCAACAATTGTTATTATTATCACTTTCCTTGCGTGTCACTGTGTGTGTTCGCGTTTACTGTGTTGGTTGAGACTTTGTATCACATGTGGCACATACCCGCATAACATAACTCTGATATGCGGGTATGTGCCACACGTGACTGAGAGAAAGGGTTTGATGACGTACGCGACAGGTATTTTGCGTTATTCATGTCATAACCAGTGAATCGTGTGCGTCATACGCTAATCCACTGCTATGCCAATTTTGGTATATTACAAGTTATGGAGACGGCCAGGAGAGCGCCCAGACGTAGGAGGCTAGATAGATAGATAGATAGATAGATACGTAGATAGAAATGGCCAAAGTGTCTGAGGTTCGCTAAGAAATGCTTCGCATTTAAAAATTTGATATTCGCACACCCCTAGTATTGCGTGATGTGACTCTGTGACGAGCATATATAACAGGTGTGATTTTTGGATCATGTCACGTGACAAGTGTTACGTGACAATCACGCCGGAAAAGCCTGTGAACGTGTTCTGGCAGCAAAGCAGAAGATAAAGAAGAGGACGGATTGCGAGCCGGTTCATGATGATGACAATATTTATTCGCCACTAACGGGGATTCTCCAAGCTTAAACAGCTCTGCTTTTACATGAAACAGAGATACCAGTGCACGTAATTGTATTAAGGCCACAAAAGCGCAAAAGCGGGCGTACACAAGTGGCTTGGGGATCTCGAGCCCTAAAATTCCCTCTTAGAGAATTTTAGTGCCGGGACCCCAAAGTCCCTAGCGTACGTAAGCCCCTTACGTTCCTTTGTATATTCCATGGGTGCGGCTGAGAGTACAAGGGAACGTAAGAGGGTGAATAAGGAAGCGGCTTGGAGTCCCCGGCACTAAACCTCTCTAATAAGGGAGAAAAAAAACTCACAGGGTCCCTTATACATTCTCCTAAGACCACTCGAAGGCGAAAGCCGTCTTCCTTTTCTTCAGTTGATGTATTGTTCCTCACGCCCCCCCCCCCCCCCCCCCTCGAAAGCCTTGTGACCTAACATTGTTTTGCACTGCCTCCAAGATCGGAGGCACTGGAATCTTTATACACATCTGGTCATGTGCTGACGTCACCGCGTGAAGTCACGTTAATCGACGTCATGATGACGTCACGATCTTTGGTCGTATGGTCACGTCATTACGTGATGATTTTTGACATCCCTCGTGGTGACGCCGCCGACGCGGGACGCCGGCGGTCAATTTTCACGTTTGCTGAGGCATCTAAGGTTTTCGTCAGAGCAGGTGCAGGGCCCCCAGTAGGCGCGTGTTAAATGAAAATAATACCTCGTTCGGCTAGTCTGATAGCGGACATCCTGTTTCACTTTACAAAATCATTTTTCTGCTCAACTTCTTCGCGCTCTTTACTTCCTAATCACGAAATTTCATCGAGCACATAAGGGCCCCTTGGTATAGTGTAAGAGCTTCCCGCACGAGCACAGACATCGTGCACTATGCGTGCATGACTAAAAAGCGCAAGGCACATTTGCTTAGCACAGAGGCGCAGATTAATTTACATGCCCGAATTAAACGTGAACCTGGTAGCATCTGCACAAGAGGCAACACAGCGGTAAATGACACTATATGCTGACAGCCACAGAAACGCAGACCACATTACGTACAACACATGTCAGGTAACCGCCGCAGCTGACACGCGGCGGCACTAACTTGCGATATCGAAATAAAGTTTCGCCTCACAACATCACGGTAACATCCCAAGCTCGTGCTCAGAACGCTCGATAAATTACGTAAACGCAACACATCACGCTTGACACTTACAGCGTGATCGCTGCAAAATTTCAATCTGCCCAAGCGATCGAAACGCGAACCATAACACTTCTTTTTTTCAGCGTGACAAAAATATTTTTAAAGTTAGTACGCCTGAAAGGGCCCCATTGCACAACAAATAATAGGTTTGCGTTAATGGTACGCTGTTTATATTATCAGCAATATTCAAGCTAAATACCCAAGTACGTATCTCGCATAGCACGGAGCAGTCGGTCAGGGTCCATTTGCTGCGTCTGACGTTTCTGATCCAAAGGCGTCGTCGCTTCTTTTCCTTGGGAAGCCTAAAAAGGCGAAAACCCTGCGCGCTGCTGTTTGAACAGCCAACTGCGCAACAGCAGCCCATCGCACGCAACAAATTCACGCTTGAATGCGAGGAGCAGTCGCCATGAATACGCGCGGCTTCGCACAAGAGCTTCGTAACCTACGCGCGCTCCTCAGCGACCGTGTAAGTGCGGCGCGCCGGCGTCTCTCCGTCGCGGCAGCGCCGGACTCCGCGCCGCGCTGTCGCCACTGCCGCCCGCTGCCGCCAGCGAGGAGAGAGGGTCTACGTCACGAGAAGAGGGCGGCGCTGGGGTGGAGCTTGGAGAGCGGCGAGATGAAACAATCGCCAAACTCTCCCGAAGGGTATATATGGCTCTGGACGGGCGCATTTAAAAGTCGTCGGCGAGCTCGCTCGCTTCTTCTTATATTTGCGCATGGGCGAAGCTTGCGCTTCCGCTGCCTGCTCGCGCGGTTTTCTCGTGGTGAGGGGAAGAGGAATGTTTCACGCTTTCACCGCGATGTCCGCGCTCATGTTACGGAGCTTACGAAAGTCACTCGATCTCAAGGGACGCCGCTAAACGAACAAATAGAAGATGAGCGCGATCTATCAAGTGTCACAGCTCGACACTTGAAGCACGCTTCCTTCGCTGCTTCGGCCGCCTTTGCAACAGAAGCGATGTTCAAACTGAGAGTATCCATTGGCGAGCCTCACTTCGCATAGCATTACTTCCTTGCTATCGCATTCATTGCTTCGCCCTTGCGGCGAAACTGTGACTATTTTTATTTCTCTCTATTTGTATCCTTCTCTTTCTTACTATTGCTTTCTTTCTCTCTCTCTCTCTATTTTTTAATTTTCTTTCTTTGTATTTTTCTCTTTCACGTGCTCCACTTCGCCGAGCAGTTTTTCGTTTAACGCTCGCACCTGCTGTACTCGGTAGTGGGGCTTGCCCAATTCCTGTGGCGCATACCCACCTGTGGTTTTCTGCGGACACCAGCGCTTTTACGGCCGGCTTACACAGCTCCACTGTTATAAAAAAAACGGCATGATAACATGCGTCGTATATTAAAATTTATTCAATACACAAGAACGAAAACAATGCAAGTGGCTGAGCTATCGTTCAAGGGACATGCTGTTTAATTCTCGGCGCAGGAAGAGAAATTCACAGTGTCCGCTTATTATTCCAAGTTTGGCTTCGCTGCTGTACGAGGTGAAGTAGCTCGAACAAGTCACTCGCGCTAACGTGGTGAGAACGAGTCGCTGACATGCGCGCTTACCGAAGTTCAACACATTGTGACGTTTTGGGCCAACGGCAGCGGTAACATTGTGTGGATACAGCGTGATTTTAGCTTGGCAGTCATTGCGGCAATGGCGTGCCGGTCACTGCCAGCATTGATCGTGCAGCGTTGGCGGTTGAGCTTGTATTCACCTTATGGAGACGTCTGTATGACGAACGGTCGTTAACACAGGCGGCATTCCTTGAACAGCTGAAGTGAATTAAGCTGGCACGTAGTCTATCACATACCTTCAATTCTCTGATGTACCGGATCGTCCACTGTTAGTGCGAACACGACTCATCGTGGCCGCGCATCGAAGCGAAGCGGCGCTCAGGGATCCATGTCAGGTGCTTCGCGTCATCTGCGACAAGAAAGCAGCCATCCTGCTACAGCGCTGGAAGGCTGGAGCGCGCCGTTCTTGCTTTACGTAGCAAAGCAAGAGCGGCGCGCTCTCATGGGTTCTTGTGCGCCTGCGCCGCTTCGATGCGAAGCCGCGCCGCATGCAGGGTCGCTCCACGAGATCGCGGCCACGCTTAGTCGTGTTACGATAAGAGTGGACGACCCTGTACTTCTTGCAGTTCACTCACAAAGCGCATCTTCCTTCTGCTCCTCCACATTTTAAATAGTGCAGAGCGATCCCCGGCCTCTCGCCGGAACGTTGCTGAAACAGCTGGTTGCGGTTGATGACTGCTTGCTCCCGAATCAAAAGGCGTGCGTACTAGTCAAACTTCCCCCTGTTAGCAGGGGCATAGGCAGAAACTTTTGTTTCGGGGGGGGGGGGGGGGCACCCCTTTGATCTGAAGCGGAGGCGGGCAGGCAGATGTGGTCGTGTGTCATTTTGTGCTCTGTATGCCATGGCGAAAAAAAATTTCGGGGGGGGGGGGGGGGGTGAGGAGGCACCGGCCCTGTATGCCACCCCCTGGCTACGCCACTACCTGTTAGATGCCAAAAACAGGGCAAATATTATCTCAATGTCGACAACGCATCCGTTGCAGACAGCGCTCCTCGTGTCTCCAGACGCGTGCAGACAGCGCACGAAAACAGTCTACATACGCATTGATACTATTTCACGTGACAACACGAGTGCCTGTTGGCGGAACAGATAAGTTATCTACGACTGAATCTCGCAGATTCAACGTCATCTGCTCTTCCGGACGTGTCTGACGTAGGACAACGAAAAAACACAAGGCAGGACGATGCTCAAACGTGAAGTAAAGGGCGTGCGCCGTACGCCCCGCGTACGTGTTGGCAATCTGGCACGCAGCCATTTACTGGGGCGTTGAATAAGCAAGGCCGCAAGTGAATGAGCCAGATTGACCTTTTCAACCCAATGGGTCAGACTGCGCTTCGTTTTTATCGAGCCGTGAAGCAGAAACAAAGGCTCCCACTCGCCAGTAGTCCTAGAGGTAAGAAGCGCAGATATAACACTCGATAAGAGTACGCGTTGACAGCGGCTGAAAGGTGAGCTGAGAAAGACGGGGAGACGTTTTGGGCGGCAGACTTACAGCTGAGACGACGATGTTGTTTCATGCGGGATGGTCAGAAAACAGCAATTTACGGACGGCATCTGGAAGCAAAAATATGAAATAAAAAAGCAGCGAGAATAGGGGCAGGAATAGAGCGTGGAGGGACCACGCAGAAGCGGCAAGACAAAGAATGAGCCAAGAAAAATTACTAGCCGTTATCAGCCACAGGCGGGCGGCGAGAAAAGGAGAAGCGATAGTGCGTCGTCGTTGCGAGCTCTCTTACGGCTCTCCTGGATAACGGATTCTATATCTTTCCTTCCGAGCCCTCGATACAAGCGAAACGCTCTCAACAAGGACAGTTGCACACGGGCACTGCCCGTGCGTCAGTTGAGACGGTCTGGTGCCCCGCGCTCAGCGGGGAAGGAAAGCTGCGTAACAGGCGCGCGACGCACGAGTGCTACCAGCGTGCACTCCGCCGGGGTACCGGGATAGCCCCTGCTCGCGGCTGGGCTGGCGCGCCCCGGCGGGACAGCTATCCCACGTGACACCGAAGGAAGGCGACATATGTTGATGCTGCAGCGATTCGCCATGCGGCAGAGTGTGCGGCACGCGCAATGATCGTTGTATTGTTAGCAACGTGCGCGATTTGATCGGTGCTTTTCGGTGCAAGGGTAAGCGCTGTCATGAAAGTGACTCGTAACTGGCTGCACTCGTCGACGTCGAGAAGGACAACGTAGCCTTGAAAGAGAGATCAACGCTCCATGTGCCGAGCCGTCGGGGCAAGTCTCTATGCAGGGCAACCTACCTTGGACGACAACGGTGCCACACCCGCTCGCTGATGGCTGTGTAGCGTCACCGACGGGCCATCTGTGTCCGGCGGGCGCCTCGACTACATGAGCTACGGGTCACCCTGTCGCTGCACGTGCGGCGCTCTCGGCAACGCGCGCTCAACGTCCCGTCCTACCCCACGACAACAGCGATACACCAGGACCAAAATCTCGAGGCAAGCTTCCGAACCAGGCGAACAGCTTCCACGTATCAATGCTTCAAGTCCTTTGGGTTGCCGGAGTCTTGCGGAAGGCGTGGATGGCAGCGACGTGGACGCTTTCATTGAACTTCTCAGCTCGCGTCTGTACCACGACAGTTTCACGGACGATGGGTCCGACCACCAGCCGCAGCAACAGCTAATGCAGACGACGTCAATTGGCTCCTCGCCAACAAGTGTAGACGTTATCAGTAATAGCACCAGCAGCAGCAGCGGCGCGTCAGCTCTGACAGCACGATCGACGTCCAACGATCTGACCATCTCGGAGCAGCTCGTCGTGCAGCTCTTCATGGACGAAGTGGACAGCAAGGAAAAGGAGATGGCTGCAGCCATCGCTGCGAAAGCGGCCAGGGAGCCAGAGGAAGGACACGGCGACGTCTTGGCAACCATGACTGAGGACGACTCACAGTGGCCCACCTACAGCAGCTCAGCTGCCGGGCGCCGTGGTGCGAGGAGGATTGGATGCGAGGCGCTGGCCGCGCCGTCGACGATGGCCTTCCTACTCCTGGCTGCCGTTCTCGTGTTCAACGTGCTGCTCGCCGTGGTCTACTACGAAGAACGGACGTGGCTGTGCGTGGCGACGGCAGGCCTGATGCATGCACCATCACTGTTGTTCTTCGTGGCCCGCTTCTACACGGTGACCGTCCTGGCGAGCGTCAAGGAAACCTTCATGAGGGCTCTGGTGCTCATCTGGTACTCGGTCACGCTGCCACTACTCCATCTCATGCCACTTCTCACGTGAGTGCGTCTTCGTCCGCATAAAGGAATTGTAGCACGTTTAGTATACAAAAAACCGTGGTTATTTGTTCATTATATGGCACGTGATCCTGCCCTTTAGACGTTGCTGAGTCGCAATCCCGACTCCGCGAGGTCTCAATGGTAAGGTCGCGCCGCTGCTGCGTGGACCTGTCCGACTGGCGTCCTAATTTATTTTCCGATATTTAAAGGTAGAATACCGACTAACGTCACACTCCTGGGATATATTTAACCAGAGGCTTTTAAGCAAAATGCGCAAACTGAAGCTTAAAATAGAAGTGTAAACCTGGGATTCATAACACTGACTACGGTTTCGCATAGCTTTGTGGCATGCTGCAGGCATCTTGATCTGAACGTTTCCACATTTAACAGTAGCGCCGAAACACATAACCTAGCGGACGATGGAAACCGCCATACATCAGATCGCTCAGCACTTGAATAGTGACATTTCGATCAAATTTCTTTGCATACGGGAAAGGTTTCCAATGCGTGAAGCTTTCCGAGTGCGCATGCCCCGTATGACCTGGATGCATTTACGGTCTAAATAAGCGAGGTGAACATTGCTAATGTTGGGCTACGCAAAGCTCGGCGATTAACGATCAGACGCGCGATGAAGAATACGCCGCTGGCATGCGAAATATCTAATTTTCTTAACTTGTAGCCGGAATCAGCGACGCTGCCGAGATAATTGAAAGCGTCCGTAAAGATACCCAGAAATACTCGGAAATAACCTGTTGAAAGTGTGTTTTCTAGAAATGTTTTGAACGTGTGTAGCATTGGTCAAGCTTTTTTTCCGTACCTCTCTCTGCAGAAAGCGCAGACTATTTCATTCTTTCATTGATAAGAGTCCAAAATGGTTGCTTATTTGTCGTGTCACAGTGGTTGATTTGCTTATGCCGTGAGACGTACTCGTTAATACGCACCTGCGGTCCCGCCGTCAAAGCACTGCCTATCAATAATGCCAGTGCAACAGACAAAACCACCTTATCTAGTCATTAAGACCACTTCAGTATATCTTCTAAAGTCGCAGATGTGACTGGTGATACCGAGCAGCAATTCAGCCCAGGCATCCACACCGAGCAACACGTGTTTGTTCTTGCTTACGGTGGCTGTGTAAGCGCTTCAGTTTGAACGCTCGCGTGTCTTGATCATCAATATTTTTGTCTTGCTCGCAGTTCGGCACTTTTGAGGGCACTGCAGTGCCTGGCAATACTGCACCGCACACGGGTCATCCAGCGTAGCAGGCGTATCGCTGAGACCGCTCTTTAGTGTCCTGTCGTTTCTCCTTAACTTCTGACCCGAAGGGATCGAATCCCGGTCGCGGCGGCCGCATTTTCGATGGAGGCGAAAGTGCTTGAGACCAGTTTACTTAGATTTTGGTATATGTTAAAGAACCCCAGGGGGTCGAAATTTCCGGATCCCTCCACTACGGCATCTCTTATAATCATATCGTGGTTTTGGGACGTTAAACCCCAACAATTATATCGTTTCTTCTCGTCTTTTGCAGCGTAACTGCGCTTGCAGTTGCATAAATGTGATTTTAATTCGTAGTATTACTTGCGTGTCGATTCGAATAGTCAATCCATTCGTCTGTGGCAAAAAAAAAAAAAAAATTCTTTCACCCATTAGCTGTAAGGTTAAGGACAGGCCAGGCCAGGGTTGCCAATGGTGGCTACTTTTCGCCAAATTGGCGAATTTGAGAGGCCCGTGGGGACCTAAAATTATGAATGGCGACATGGCGAATTTTTGGCGCTTTTCGGCTAAGGTCTCCACTGAGTTATGCATCCTAAGCTCAGTGTCTTCCCAATGAATGAGCGGCAACATTTTCTGTATTTTTCTTGGTTTTAGACCCACGAGTAGGATGTGCGCATTACGCGTCATTCGTTATGTCCTTCCTGTAACTCCTGTGTGTCTCCTCAATTAGATGCAGGAGGTACTGAAATGTCCCCCAGTGACATCCTAGCAAAATGTAAGTCAGAGTACTGCTTTGCGTAACGCAAGGTAGCGGTGTTTGACTACAAGTTCATGGCTTTCGGTGCTTTCAGCTTCTCTAAAGTTTCGCTTCTGAAGCGGCTAGACGACGAATTGGCCGCGTGGTCCGACCTTTTTTTCCGCCGAAACTCCAACTGTTCTGAATAGCTTGGCGAGTTATTCACTTTTGCAGTACCCCCAATTCAGCTCGTAAAGACTGTTTTGGAATTGCGAAGAGAGGCGGATACGCGGCTATTCATGCAATAAAAATATTTATTGAGGCATTTTCCACTGTTCTCGGTGAGCGTGTGCAATGAAAACAATTGCTATATCACATTCTACATTGTCTATCTGATCATTAATAAGGCATCGGATTGACGCGTGTAGATATAGGTGACTATAAGAAAGGTTCGGTGGTGTCCGTTATCATATTAGTTCACAATGAAAAGTTGTAAGACTCACTAGTGATCGGTTCCTGTAAGAATTCTGTCGTGTTACCTTCAATAAACCTTTTAATCTTTTTAATTCATATAAGGGTACGTAAATCTGTCTGCACACAACGCTTTCACGGTTTTCGCCCAAGGTTTACCGCACTTTTACCTTTGAAACGAGTGGACAGGGATGGCAGGATGTCATGAGCGTTTCATTCATTCACCCTTGCGCCACCACGCACATGTTGCGGATAGTCGGAGAAGCTGCACCATGCACTCCCATGGCGAAGTGGCCGATGCGACTCGCATTGAGAAACGTGAGTATAATTTCAGGGTCTTGGATGGTACTGTATTCTACGGGGCTATACGTGAGAGGAAATTTTGATTACTAGGTATGCCGCACATATATAGAATGGCGACTTTTTTGGCGAAATTTGTAAAAAAATAGCGACTTTTGGCGATTTTTTGCTCGTCGTTTGGCGACATTTACTCGAAAGTCAGTGGCAACCCTGGGCCAGGCGAAAGCCTATGCTCTCATGCATGATACACCCATTGAGTTACTTTGACGTTTGCACTGTTACGTCCTATTTATTACGTGTTATTTTTCGGTCACTTAGATATCGTCGCTTGTTCAGCATGCTGAGACTTGGTCGCCGACGTGTTAATTCACGTTAACATTTGATTCGCTGGTAATTCACATTTGGTTCACTTGCATATCCTTACTACTTTAAATCACATTCGATTCAACTTGAACGAACTTTCAGTCGCATGTGATTCACCTTTAATTCACACTTGGTTCTCCTTACCAACTAATCATAATCAGCGCTCCTAATCACTTGGCGTACCTTCCCTGCATTAAGTACCGCCTTCCACCTTCGAGACTTCCCGCACCTCGCCCGCGGTATAGCACTACCTCCTCCAGGATCGGCCCACCTCACTTTTCGTACTGTTTGTTTCCTCGCCGCCGGACACGTGATTTTTTTTCTTTTTTACTCACGAGCCACCTAAGGCTTTCGCCCTAAAGCGGCCCTGCTACACTTTTCCATGTAATCATCCAATGGCTTCATTAAAAGGGCTTACCGCCTCACGAATTGACGGCCGCAACTTGAAAATTTTGAGAATCCGTGAAGTACGAGCGGAGTTGCAGGGATTTGTCGCACGCTTCAAGCGCCTTCTCTCTCCTTTCGTACCAGCGAGCGCGCTGAAAGCTACGCGGGGAAGGACATGACAAAGGGGCAAGATGCGTCCCTTCGTCAACGCGCGCTGTGACCTTGAGCACTTTCTTTTCTTTTTTTCTTCGAACGCTCGTTACTTTCAGTACGATCGTGAGCGGGCACGTGGCGGCATCCCGCAGCGGCCACGGTAACTATGCAGCTTACGGTGCTCAAATCAGCCAATGCCCATGGACTTAGTGCTTATAACGTGGTCGTTTAGGGTATACGGCATCATTTGTCGAGAGAAGAGGGAGCGCTTTCTAGCTTGCTTTGAGAAGTAATCGTGAATTCCAGGTCGCGTGCTGCGTTATAAAGTTTGACTGGCGTGTTCTCAGGAGCCTTGACTACCGATTGGCAGCATTTTCTGACCATGCTGAAAAAGTGTTGCAGGACCCCTTTAATAACGTGGGCCGGTCCCGGAGATTGGGCGATTCCGGGCCAACCTGCGGTCCAGTATTAATGCGGCCCGGCATTAGTGCCTTTCTCAAAACAGGGGACGCATAATTACGTGCCATGTTTCCGCGCAATATTCTCAATACAGCGGGTCCAAACACGTACCAAAGGCAACGCGAGAAAGGAGTAAAAGACCCGCACAAGAGAGAATGAGAAGACTGTACGTGCATGGGGAAACTGTGGAATGCGAAACACAAGTGAATGTGTTTAAAGTGTATATATTCGTTGTCTTTAATACCTTCATATGCAAACATCATAGCGAGGCCGTTTCTGTTCGTTTCTCATGGGTCCCTAGTCGTGTTGGGACACTTAGCATTCAAAAAGCAGATAAATGCGCTTCTTTGTCGGCTCACAAAGCAGTTACGAAAACGAAAATTCTCCTTATAGACCGCCAGCGAAGAATTCGTACAGCATTGTTAGCTAAATGGCAGCAACGGTAGGACTCGTGCACAAGTTATAAACTCCATGTGATAAAGCCCACACTTGGCAAATAGAAGACCTGCCGTCACCAAGAACGGTTGGTTGAGGTTATATTATGCCGACTCCGAAATGCGGCACACACACCTGACGTACTTCTTACTCAAAAATGAGGAGCAACCAACATGTGAAAAATGTCATGAGCTGTTAACAGTTATACATATCCTAGTCGCATGTCCTCATATCGCTACGCAGAGACAAAAAATATGTCGTTTTTTTTTTTCTAGAAGAAGCAAGTCCGCTTTGACTGAAACTGAGAAAAACGGTTTTTTTTTTTTTTTGTCGCTGACAATATGGTCGGGCCTGCTCCAACAATTTTTTGTCAGTGTGCTCATGTAACCATAATATCTCAAATCCACATTGTGGCTAAAATCTATATAGCCCACTATCGTTGGTATTCAGGAGTAAGATTTGGATTTGGCTCTTATAGATTGGAACATTTTATTTGGGCCTGAATTAGCTCGTAAAATTAATCTAAATCGCAACGAATGAACGACATAACAATATTTTGCGACTAATTTAACACCATCCTTATGCTTCCGCCGGTGCCATCGTTTGATGCATGGGCGTAAGCGATGACTAGACTAGTAGAGCGAGTGGCCCTCCGAGGTAGAAGGCGTACCATTCTGGACTGGTGAGCAGCCTTTTCTTGTTCTTGGCATCTATTGAGGGCCTTCAAAAATGCTTCAGCTCTTCTTCTTCTTCTTAGGTCGTTTCATGCCGCGCCGTTTCGGATGACGTCTTCTTCACCAAGGAATAGATCGGCGCCCAATATCTTCATTTCAGTTGTCTTCTATTTCATATATACCGTCTTGGAGCGAAAGAAGGGCGTGATACTGTAGCGCAAAACCCGAAAATAAACACTAAGGGGCAGAAAGAAGTAGGAAAGTCGGCCTCTTACTCTTTCTAACCGAATTTTGCCCTACAACATCATGTCCTTCGGTAAGAACTAACTCGCCCAAGAAAAAGCAACTGTGGAACGAAAGCACGATAGCAAAGCAACTAGCACACAAATGAAACAGATTGGATGCTCCATGTTGGTTGTTTTGGTGACGATTGTTGACGTAGCGCGGGTTTAATGGATCTATAGCTAAGTTTGATTCAAACAGGTGCAGGATTTGGCTTGTTTTTGATTCGACGCGAAACTGTTTTTTGAGTTCACGTTACATTCAGTAATTGCCCCGTTTCGATTTCAATTGTTTTAGAAGTTAAAGATACTCAGGCGCACTTTACGCACCCATGAAATTTAGCCCAGTTTCGGTTTCGGGATTTGGCTCTTTTAGAAAAAAAAAAGAAAAGAAAACACCATATATTCCCGCGAATATATAATACAGCGTACTCGATAACCGTATACTGTTGCGGAGTAACGCGAACATGAATTAGGGCCGCGCGTTCAAAAGCGATTAAGACGACGAGCGTGTGTGGAACGCTTGCGCGTGGTTCTTCTATTCAGCCACCTTGTCTGTATGCCGACATGCCCTTAAAGATACACAACCTATGTACCCCTCTCTGTCAAAATATATTTGTTTTCGCTCGTAAAGCCCCAGAATTTTACCATTTATCCATTGTGCCATCTATAGAGCCTCTAGGCACGCGCCGCAGTTCTTGAATGAACGTGTATACGCGAATGCTCATTATCAGCGGCTCCATCAAGCTCAGCGAAGGTTTATGAAATCTCGTCTGAGCCTGTTGGGAGCCCCATAAGGAAGTTTCTTCATCGCCTGCCGCTAAACCTCCAAGTCGGGACGCTGTCCGAGTGGATGATCACGTATGAAGTAATGGCACACAACGGGTCGGTTCTCGTACTCCGTTCACTGACACGGCGCAGCACACTCATCGAGCGACAAAAAGTCGCGAATTAAGTGCTTAACAGACGCAACCGCTAGTTGACAATTCTCATTACTGCGCTGAATGCAGTACTCCATTACTCATTGCGTGTTGCAGGATACGAATATGTTCAATCGCGAGTAGTTATATTGCGGTCAGTTGGAGCAGCGCCGGCGAGGTGGAAACACCGCGGGACAGAGGACCTCACTGGCCCGCATGTGCTTCACTTCGTTCATTATATCGAGAATGGCATTTGACACATGACGCCCGAGCTTGTATCCAGCTTGTATTTACTGTTCGATTGGTGCAATAGTACAAAACGTCCGCTTCGCGTGTATAGTAATAGGTGCGTCCTGCCGGATAGACAGCTTGCCCCTTTCCGTATGGTGCAGTGTTTCTGGCTAAACTGTGTAATTGTGCACCGCCTCACTGTTACAGCCTTGTGTACAAATGTGAACGCTTTGACCGTCATTACTTCTCTACCTCGCTGTATATATATATATATATATATATATATATATATATATATATATATATATATATATATATATATATATATTCGTTTGTGCAAACGTTGACCGAAAAATCATGTTTAGCGACGAGGCGCATTTTTGGATGAATGGCTACGTTAACGAGCACAATATTGCCGTATACTGGACGGCGCCAGCCCACACGAGGTTCACCAGGCGGCAATCCATTCACAAAGAATTACTGTTTGGTGCGGATTTTGGGCCGGCGGCGCCATGCATTGGTCCATACTTTTTTGAGAAGGGCGTTGGTGAGGCCCTCACCGTCAACGCCGAGCGCTACGGAAACATGATAACCAATTTATTTTGACCAAAATTGAACAATATGGACGTAGACGACATGTGGTTCATGTAGGACGGCGCTACGTGCCACACAGCGGACGTAACGATGGAAATTCTGCATGAATAATTTTAGGGTACGGTGACTCTCGCAGAGGTGACCTGAACTGTCCACCAAGACCGTGCAATTTGACCCAGCTAGAGTTTTCCTCGGGTGGTTTCCTGAAGTCGCAGGTCTATACCGATTAGCCGCAATTGACCGATGCCCTTAAAGTCACCATAACCCAGGCCATTGCTCAAATTCGGCCTGATCTATGTGGCAGAGTCATTGAAAATTGTGCCTCTCGGATCCATGATACCGCGAGAAGCCGCGGCGGTCATTTGAACGATGTTATATTCCATACATAATGACATAATGACATACATAATGACAGGAAAAAGTATTTTCCATTGCCATTTCGCCAGCATCTGCCGTTACATCCTGCAATGTTCATCGGGAATGAGCCGCGTTTCAAAACAGAGTCACTTTTAGCATTTCTCAATGAACTAAAATTTTTTCGAGTCATCTACGCAGGAGACAGCAGCGCGACCTCCTGAGAGAGGTTGCTGCTGCAGCAGTTTTAAAGGGAAGCACCTACCTCCTAGCCCTTGCGCGCAAGGACCTAGCTGAGGTATCGGTGCCACGTGCATAATTTTATGAACCCCATTATGACTATCTGCCATACAGCCCATAATCATCGACCACCTCACGCGCCATTGTCATATTTTTAATCTCTATATCTTCTAAGCTTGGATAAAGCTATTTGTTTTAGGCCACTTTACAGCCCCCTTACATAACCCATCGTACTCCATTTGTCATAGCGCTGGCGCTCTTTGGCCACACTTGGCCCTTGCGCCAATAAACACCATCATCAATCAATAATGACATACCTGGGCTTTTCAAATAAAAAAAAAATCCGGCAGATCCCACGCACTGTGGAAATCGATGTAATGCGAAGCAGCCAGCAGAGAGCTGCATACATCGCCTTCTTTGTCTTTGAGCCAAATGAAATCATTCATGCCATGGCATCTCGTTCACCATATATCGCATTTTTGCCATGCACGCATGCATGCACACATGCACAATCTGGTATATACCATGCTTATGAAACGTATATTCTGGTATATACAATGCATGACCTGCCATTTATGTTCATCACGCACTCGTATCATGCCATACATTTCTTTGGTATATATCCAGTCAACAAAACGGCCGGAAGCGCACCATGACAGTGTGATTATAGTCATACCGTACATGACATGCATATAACATGATTCACATGTTAGGACCCGTCATTTATGTTCGTCATACAGTCACATCGCACAGTACCAATTTTGGTGTATATCAAACGAGCGAAATGGCCGCGAGTGCACCATGCGCGTGGCATGTAAATCATGACATGCATGCCATGGTTTTCATGTTACCACCTGTTATTCATGTTCTTCACACAGTCACATCGCGCAATACCAATTTTGGTGTATATCAATCTAGCGAAACGGCCACGAGTGCGCCATGACCGTGGCTTTTAAATCATGTACATGACATGCATGTCATGGTTTTCATGTTACCACCTGTCATTTATATTTGTCATACAGTCACGTCGCGCAACACCAATTTTGGTGTATATCAAGCGAGCGAAACGGCCGCGAGCGCACCATGAGCGTGGCATGTAAATCATGTCGTACATGACTTGCATGTCATAATTTGCATGTTACCACCTCTCATTTACGTTCGTCATACAGTCGCGTCGCGCAATACCACGTTTGGTGTATATCAAGCTAGCGAAGCGGCCGCGAATGCACCATGGGCGTGGAATGTAAATCATGACATGCATGTCATGGTTTTCATGTTACCACCTGTTATTCATGTTCTTCACACAGTCACATCGCGCAATACCAATTTTGGTGTATATCAATCTAGCGAAACGGCCACGAGTGCACCATGAGCGTGGCACGTAAATCATATCGTACATATGTCATACATGTCATGATTTTCATGTTACCACCTATTTTACGTTCGTCATACAGACGCGTCACGCAATACCAATTTTGGTGTATATCAAGCTAGGGAAACGGCCGTGAATGCCCCATGAGCGTGGCATGTAAATCATGACAAGCATATCATGGTTTTCATGTGTCCAACTGTTATTCATGTTCTTTATACAGTCACATCGCTCAATACAAATTTTGGTGTATATCAATCTAGACAAACGGCCGCGAGCGCACCATGAGCGTGGCATGTAAATTATGTCGTACATGACATGCATGTCATGATTTTCATGTTACCACGTGTCAGTTATGTTCGTCATACAGAAATGTCTCGTAATACCAGTTTTCGTATATAGCCATTCATTTAAACGGCCGCTAGAGCCCCGTGGCCATGTCATGTAAATCATGCTGCACATGACATGCGTGTCATGATTTGCACGTTAGGACCTGCCATTCTGTTCTTCAAGAACTCTTGGCACGCCATACCAATTTTGGTATATATGAAATTAACGGAATGGCCGCAAGAGCCCCGAGGCCGTGGAATGTAAACCATGCTGTTCATGACATGCGTGTCATGATTTCTATGTTATGACCTGTCATTTATGTTCATATTACGGTCATGTTATGCCATACCAATTTTGGTATACATCCGATTAACGAAACGGCCAGGAGAGCACGAAGTCGTAGGCGGCTAGATAGATAGATAGATAGATAGACAGACAGACAGACAGACAGACAGACAGACAGACAGACAGACAGACAGACAGACAGACAGACAGACAGATAGATAGATAGATAGATAGATAGATAGATAGATAGATAGATAGATAGATAGATAGATAGATAGATAGATAGATAGATAGATAGATAGATAGATAGATAGATAGATAGATAGATAGATAGATAGATAGATAGATAGATAGATAGATAGATAGATAGATAGATAGATAGATAGATAGATAGATAGATAGATAGATAGATAGATAGATAGATAGATACGCTCAAAGTCGCAGAAGTTCGCTAAGAAATGCTTTGCATTTAAAAGAATTTCGTTAATACCTCACACACAGCTTGTTTTATTCCGTTTCAACATCAACCCGCCCTTAATGGATGGAAGTTTACGTTCCTTAGATCCGGTGAATCATAAGTAATACGAAGTGCAGGCGCACGCACAAAAACATTGCATTGCTTGGACGTTTCGAGCGGGGGCCGGTCTTTTCCATATATATATATATTTCGCGGAAGGTCTCATTTATTGCGACATATAAATATTTACGCGAGCGCACGCGCATTGGCACGCCTCATAAACGCGACGAAGGCATTGTTAGCAAGCTCGACCGACTTTCCAGACCTATAGTCATAAAGTCTCACGTCAGTGCTCCTGAAACAGTTTCCCTCTGCCGTGCTGTGACAGACAACAACGTGAAGGAACGTTGCGCGTCTCGGTTAGCGGTGGGGCGTGCGGCGAGCTTGAGATCGCGTAGACTGCAGCGGCAAGGTCGCACGTGGGTCTGGCCTGCTCTTGTGGTCGGTGTTTTGCTTCTCCAATCCTGATAAGCGGGCTCGCGTCTTCTCCCTCCTGTACTTCGATAAGTTGGCGCTGGAAAGTGGGACTGAAATTGCCGACATGTTCCGCTAACTCGGTTGTTTGTTTGAGTGCTGGGGTGAGTTGTATTTCTTGAGCGTTTCTTGGGCTATGTTGGCGAAAGCGGCGCGCATCCAGCTGGCGTCCGCAAAAGCCGTGTCCGGAAAGCACGTGCTCTTTCCCACTGGAACTGACGCCGGCGTCCACAACTGCCGCAGCAATTACCTGCAGCCGCGTCCTCGTTTCTTGGCTAGGCTGGCGAAAGCGCGCATCCAGCTGGCGTCGCAGCAGCGACACTTGGCGCGCACTCCACTATGCCGCAGAAACTACCTGCAGTCAAGGCTTAGGAGAGGGAAATCCCCGCGGCAGACATTTCAGAGTCCCTCCGTATCGTCAACCGAGCCAAAAGGAGCGCTATCAGGTTCTCATCTCATGAGAATACGCGTAGGGGTCCTCTGTAACTTAATTTATCAGGGGATGTTACCGGCTGCGGTAAGAGTGGAGATCTCTTTTTCCTTTCACAGAAGCATGTTTAGCATTATTTGGGAATTATAGCCGGTTTCGCGTCCCCGTGTAGCCGTTTTGTTGAACCGTTCCCGAACATATAGTGCGGTGCTGTATAGAAAACTCATGGTGACGCCGTCACCATGGCAGCACCGAACAACTGTACGCAGGCTCTGGCGGTTTAATGCGCTACTCGTGGTATTCCAGTCGTGAGAATTGTAAGTAGTAAGTAAGCAGTAACTAAGTAGTAAGTGTAAGTAGTAAATATTCCAGTAGTAAGAATGCTATTGGTGGCATTGATACCGGTGCACGGTACCGTACAGTGGTGGTACCATGTGATGCTGCACATTGACAAAGGGAGCTTTCTCGAAGTCCTCTAACTGAGGCGGCTACCGTTCTGGTATGGTGTCGCTGTAACCACGGAGAAAGAAGTTTTTGAGGGGGGGGGGGGTGATTCTTAAAAGGAAGAAGGAAATGAAAATGAAAATTGGGTGTGGAGTGCACAATAACTGTCTCTCAAGTGAGGACACCTCAACCGATACACTCACGGGGGATTGGGGAATGAAGAGACAGTGAGAGTGAAAAGAGAATGGTAAACGAAGAAAAAGAAAGGTATGAGTGGAAGAAAAAAAACAAAAAATTACAGCATATCCACGGGTGAATGATGAAGAGCTAAGGCGAAGCTCCTGAGGCAATCATGGTCTCGGGATTCGCTTCTCGTTGAGTACGTTTCGCAGCGGCGTCCTTGGCGCGCACCGTCACGGGATCCGCCTGGCTGCCGCCAAGCGAGCGCCCGCCGCTGCGCATCGTCCATGCTCCGCCAACGATCCGGCACGTACGGCGACGGTCCAGGAGAATGAGAGAGGCGCTCGCTCCCCGCGCATCCCCGCGCAGCCCGCGCAGCAGCCAATCGGAGATCAGTGGCACTTCCAGCGCCATCTAGTGTCGATTCACACAAGCGCCATATTGCACACAATTCTATTGGACCAACGCCATCTAGGAAATGAGACGAGAAATGGTGATGACGACACAGATTGTGTACAGCGCCATCTAGAATATCGTCCCTGAACTGCAGTTTGTATGTACTTCTATGAGACAGCGCCATCTATTGCATCATACGGGAGATCCATTTACGCCGGACAACGGAGACGTGACAAGGTTAGACTAAGAGGAGCTACGCCCCTAAAAAAAGTGAGGGAGAACGGGCGTCCGAGTCACCGTGGTGAGCGGCTAGAAAATTCGTTCGACTAGGCCGGGGAGAAACTGCTCGGCCGCCGCAGCGCGCGAGGGCGGCGCAATATAGAGCGCAATAGCGTTACGGGGGAAATGCGGTTTTCACCGCAGCACGACAGATGACGCTTCCGGCGCGTTGCCATCGTTTACATGCTTTTCTATGGACGCGACGTATAAAAATCGTGATACCGCCTCGTACATTGTAAAATTTCTCAAATTTCTGCCTGTGACATCAATTGATAGATGCGACAGATTTTTTAGCTGCAGTTACTAATAGATACTGCCGTACAGTGCTGTACTGCCGTACAGCGCTTGAAACGAGCTGCTAGTTGTGGCCCCTGTGCAAACGACATCTGCCGCATGCATAGGCCCTCGCTCCTCGCTCGCATGTTGAGCGCACGCTTGCGTGTGTGGCATTGTGAGGGAACGTTCCCAATCCGTGCGGGCAAGCTGCCGCGCATTCCTTCGCGATTTGCAAGCTTTCTGTCTCTTTAGCGCGCTCACTGGCTTTCACATTGTGCCGGCGGCGCTGACTTCTAGATCTTTGCATGCACTTTTCACGCCGCAACAAAGGCACGGAGAAGTATTGCTCCGTGAACAAAGGAGAGCACTTTGCAGATTTCCGCCAGTGCTCCTTTAGGATTGGTCGGAAATGTGTCGTGCCGAACTGCAACAGTGGATACGCATCCCGCAAGGAGTGGGTACGCAACCTTCAAAACTCCTAGTGACCCGGTGACGTTGGAAGCGTGGGCTCGTGCGATACCAAGGGAGATCGAGAGCTCACGCCTCTTGACTACGTTTTCGAGAAGAACTTCTCGGAGCGCAAGCTCCATCATTCGTTGAAAGAGCTCACAGGGTCTCTTATGCATTAGACTAAGACGACTCGAAGAAGAAAGTAATCTTCTTTTTCTTCAGTTGATGTGCCTGTCCTGCCCCACCCCCGTGCAAGAGCTTTCTGCAACCAGTAGCGCACCCAGGAATTCTCTCAGGGGGGGGGGGGGGGGTTGAAATTCTGAGAAGCCTACAGGAATGTGGGATGTGGGGGGGGGGGAGGTGCAGGCACATTGCATAATACGCAATTTCGTTGCTTAGGCAGAGCATTGCAACGACAAAGAAAATGTGAGATACCAAATAGTAATAACAATACTACTACTACTGCTAATAATAATAATAATAATAATAATAATAATAATAATAATAATAATAATAATAATAATAATAATAATATCAAATGTGATGATGATCTTTCAGCGTTTTACAGCAAGATCTTGAATAACTTGAGAGGGCCAAGAAACTGTTCAGTGAAGCAGCGCACGGAGAAAATAAATGACAAATTGAATAAACCAACGCGTAATATGGTTCCAACAAAGATGTCCGGCAAATACTTAATTTTGCTAGTTTTTCAGCTCCAGGTAGTGATAAGGGTGCTGACGTGCCGGCCTGCTGGCGGTCGCGCAATGCTGTTAAAAAATTATTACTATGTTAGCGCAAACAAATGGGACGCAAGAAAGGCACACGAGGACACCCGGCGCCGTGTGCCTTTCGTGTGTCCCGTTTATTGTGTCTTGTGCCCGATTACCACAGTAATCAGGAAATGTCATACAAACAAGCCCCATTGGCAACTTTAGCAGTTAAAGAACTCTGCAACTGAGAATGTTGTGCACAATGTGAGCAGAACATCCTATATTATACTTTCTTCAAGCCTCGCCAAACTATAAATCTGAGAGTGCATCGTAAATATTTACTACAAGCTTTGTGGCATTGATTATAAACAGTATATACGTGCAGCTCAATGCAGCTGCACTGTAGCCAGGCTTACCGTTTTGCCATGTCATTCGGGTGCACAGGTTCGGCGACTGAAGTATCCTCAGTGATAAGTGACTGATCGATTGACGCATCTGAAGGCGATAAGTGCTGAGTCATCGCTTCCTTTTTGGCCGCAATCGGGCATTCCGGTGCTGTCACTGCATCTCTTGAATCTGAACACGGAATCTTTTTCGGGAAGTAGGTGAGGATCGTGTTCGACTGGCGCTTCAGCGAAATGCATGTGATGTGGTAGCTCATTCGACGCAGATTCGCGCAGCAGACACAGAAGCAAGTTCTAGCAAGCGAACTGAACCTGTGCATGGGGGCACATCAAACTTCGTAGCTTCCGTCCGATGTACAGCATACAAAAAAAGAAGTGGTAAAAAGAGAGAGGGCGAGAGTTGTCTGAAAAAAAAAGAGAAAGAAAACGTGGCACCCCAATATAACTCTCGCACTTTCCAAAGCCCTTTTTTCTTGTCACGCGTCCTTGAAAACAATTACTCATTCTGCCACGTCGTCTTACTCCTCCCATCTTCGCAACGTATGGATTTTCGCATAGCACTCGTGCTTGCTTGGGGTCCCTACGTGCGCGCGGTACTGCGGCATGGGTGTCGACGCACACACTAGTTGCGCCAAGGAACCACAGTGTATGTGCTTAAACGAATATTGCCATGTGCTCGAGCTGTACGGCCTCCCGGGTTTGCTGTCGCTTTGACGAACGAGCCGCGTACGAGGTCGCCTTTCTTCTCACCGCTCCAATGCACCTCGTCCGTCCGCTGTCAACAAAGTTAAAAAAAAAATGCGCGGCCACCACGCTGGCGACACCATTTGCCTGTAGAAAACGCAAGCCCCGAAGAAAACAAAAACACTCTTTTCGAAGCGCCGCCGACGCCCTCTTATCTTTGGAACTTTGAGTGAACATTTGTCCCTACTTTTCGGAATCCATACGGTTCCTTCTTGAGCGGTCGAGGGAGGGATGAACAGGGCTTCTTTTCTTGTTTGGTGGGTATGAAAGGGTGAGGCAGGCGGCGGCAGTTCTCTTCGGTCAAAGAACAGAGGAGTGCGAGGGATTGACCGGTGGGAATGAGTTGAAGAGTAAAAGGGGGTGGGGAGCTCCTTTGGCGTGTGGATGTGTCGAGGTGCACTGTTAGATGAGAGACGGGGAAAGGGGGATACTTGGAGTGCCGGACTGTGAGGCTGTACGCATACGTCTTTTTCTTCCTTTTCTTTTTCTTGCGCTTTGCACGAAGTCGCTATGTGTAGGTTTCCTTGAGCGTGGTCGCTTGGATCTGCCAGCGTTCATTTCCGGTAATTGGCTTCAGCTGCGATGGATTGGGGACGTCTTTCCCGTCTCTCTCAGTTCCGCTGATGCAGCTCGCGTCGCAGCCAGTACAATCAGTTTTGTTGAAGATGGCTTGGGCACGCTCTTCCGGTGGCCGGTCTTTAGGAGAAGGCAGAGAACGCGCTATTGTGTTCGTAATGCTGCAAACATTTTGACGAACCGCCCGTTCCCATCGTCGGCTACGGGCCACACGCTCGGAGGAGTGGGGTGTCAACAAGACCGATTTTTTTTTTCCTTCTTTTTTCGGCAGCCTAGTACGCCGGCGGCTTTTCGAACATGTGGTTTCGCTTGGAAATCGCGCGCGCGCTACCGTTAGCGGTTTCGAACTGGCTTCGGTCAGGTCTTTATCCCTCCCGTTTCGGACTGCACGTGTGTATGGCACAAAGGCGGCAAAGCGCAAGAGCCGACGGGCCATTCGCGTTCTTACTGTCACGTGACTCAGCCGGCCGCGGAAACGGGCGATGGTTTTGCTGGCGCCACGGATAGCGGAGAGATGTATTTCTGTCGTGATGTTGATTGGAGGACACCTGTTACTGGATTTCTCAGCTTGCGTCGATGTGTTTTTGGCAGCGAAATGCTTCCTGAGTAAAAGATTTTGGGTAGTCGTTCCTGGCGAGTTTCCTGAATATATCGCGTTTTTCTTGTTTTTCTTTCTAAAGTTGTGTGCTGCAGTGCGTTCCGGCTCTTCGCATGAATATCTTTACTACTGATGTATTGCGGATTTTTTTTTTTTTTTGGGGGGGGGTCTAAAGTGAACTGAAAATATCGACTTGTGTAGTGTGTTTGCACAGTTTCATTTGCAAGTTACAAGGGCATCTAAAAATGACAGGGAGTCTTCTGTTTCAAGGGTGAACTGAATACTCGTTGGATAAATTTAGATGAGAGAATAATTGTGACTTATGACCTCTTGACGCTCGAATGACAGTCGTTGAGACGTATCTGTGAAAGATTTTTGACTGCGGCTGCAATTAATTAAGAGCTTGTTCCTCGATGTGTTTCATTGTTATATTTGCCATGGCGGCAGACATGGGCACAGGGTTCCAAATAGTGAAACGTTTATGAGAAAGTTTGCATATTTAGCAAAATTAATGCATTGTGATAAGGCAGAAAAAGAAGATTCGCACCTTATGTCTCTGGAAGGGCCCAAGTGCTTCAAATGCTTTTCTCCTTTTTTTTCGTTTTGGAGGATCGATAGTTACCTTGGTTCGGTCCTGCCAATTAGAATTACGTTAGAGCTCGTTTGCACGTAAAAAGTGGCGCTAATGGGTAAGACCGTGAATATAAAGGGCATTTTAGCGGTGACACCTGGTTATATACTTTAGAGCTTGCCGTTGAATGAGTGCCTTCATTTTCGTTTTGTGTTTTGTCACGGCCGCTAGATGAAAAAGCTTCATCCAGAGGGCGTGGTTTTGTAGAGCCCATCTATATGATGAAAAAATAATGTTTGTCGGCAAGGAGAGCGTACATTATTGACTATTTAAAGGAAAACAAAGGTGCTCCGTGACGGACACAATTCTTGTTCACTATAATATCAAGGAGTTAAGAAAAAATAACGAGAATGCCAACGGCATCGCAACAGGAAATGTTCATCATGCTTAAGTGAGTTTCGTTTCCATAGCGAGTAAGGCATTGAATGTACATGAAAGCGCTTGTTATTTCTATAAAATGAGTTTTATGACGTAGAATATGAAAGAAGTTGCACATTCAAGACAAAACCAAGATATATTTATTGCGCAATTTCGTCGTGGCGCCATTAGTGCCATTAAATCAAGCCATGTGGCACCGACAATTTAATGGTATTTAGGCACTTGATATCTTAATCTCTAATTACATTAGAAACGTCCCAGTGAACCAGATATAATTTGCATGTGTGCAGGTAAGCGCATTAGATTTGTCCGTGTGAACCGGATAATAACGTTACAAACGGTAAACAACACTGCGAACTCTTGTTCTGGACAAACATATATGTAGCACTGCTTACACAGCTTGATGAGCTGCTATACGTAATACTTTTTCATGTCACATGCACTGTGCACCGACGTCTGTGGCCAAGTCACGCGGCGCATTATCATTGTACACAGCCCCTTTTAGACTTCTCCCGAGAATCAAACAAATAAAAAAAAACAATAGTTTGTTTCGAAGATTCCGAAATATCTCCTTGCTCTATTGCAATAATCAGAGGGGGAAGAAAGGAAGAGGGGTCAAACTGACGACCCGTGAAAGCATCTTTTCTTTCGTCCAAAGCCGCTTCACTGGAAGTGAACGCAGAGCCACAGAGCACGCGGTTTGGGCTCTTTCAGTTTAGGAGTAGATGGGTGAATACAACGTATTTCTGGAGTAAATGAGAGAAAATCGACCTCAGACCACCTCTTGAATTGAAATAACAACGTCTGAAAGGCCCGTGAACGTATACGCTGGATTTTCGGCGACGATGACCGTGAAGCAGTTACGGGGGGGGGGGGGTCAGGGTCGGCCCCCCCCCCCCGTAAGGGGGGTTACAACCCCCAAACCCCCCCCCCCCGTCGGTGCGCCACTTTCTGCAACTAACGTGGTTTTGCACTGCCTCCAGGATCGGGGGCATTCCAAGCCTTCTGCACCTCACCTGGTTTTGCACTGTCTCCGGGATCGGACCACCGATCACGGAGGTAATGCAAAGCGACAATGTCATGTGATGACGTCACAAATGTTGGCGATCTGCGACGTCATGTGGGTGATTCCACGAGAGATCGAACATGGCTGTCCGGTCGATATTTTTGTTTTGCCTGGGTTTTTTATATGTTATGTGGGCACGGAACAGAAAATTTTATTTCCCAGAAACGCTCCCAGCGCGCCAAAAAAATATTTGAAGGTGGCGGCGTGGGCCTCCTGTTTTTGCTCGCTGCAATGTTTTCGGATTTCACGGCCGAATTTAACGCGAACTATAAACGATGTGTCGAAAATTTTTTTTGCTACTTTTAATACGCATTACTGTGAATTACATCCATGCTTTTTTATGCCGTCCTCAAAAAGAAGAAAATGTGAAAAAAATGGCAAACACGGCCGAAATAAAAAAAGTGTGCTAAGTTTGAGGCGCCTTGGCGCCTTTGCTATTACAAACAGAAACTTGAAAACGATGTCAAATATAGAAAACAGCCTTTGCAACATTTATACCGAAGATTATTTTCCTACGAGCAGCGCAAAAAAAGAAAAAAATAATTAAAAAAGCGAGTTTTTTTCAAAAAAGTTCATTTTCAAAAAAAAAAAACCCGGTCTCAATTTTGACGACACTTTTTTATCGAAGAGCGCTTATGTCAGTGAACACACGGTTGTAATATCATATGTCCTCATTTGCTTTGTTTACGAGATATAACTGGCGAAAATGACCCTTGCTGTCTGTGCTCACATTCAGTGCGACTGATGGTTGTTGTCAGCTTTCATTGTGCGTAAATCGCAGTTTTAATTATTCTTCTGCAGCAAAACCTTGCTCTGGTGGCTTTTCGTCAAGAAAAATGTGTTCTCAGATTTTATTTGGTTCTAGCGTGTGCGAAAGTGGGCTGTTGCCGCCCTCTAAAGGGTGATTCCACGAGAGATCGAACATGCCTGTCCGGTCGATATTATTGTTTTGCCTGGGTTTTTTATAAGATATGTGGGCACATTCAAAGTGCACGGAACCGAAAATTTTATTTCCAAGAAACGCTCCCAGCGTGCCAAAAAAAAAAAATATATTTGAAGGTGGCGGCGCGGACCTTCTGTTTTTGTTCACTGCAATGTTTTCGGATTTCACGGCCCAATTTAACGCGGACTATAAATGATGTGTCGAAAATCTTTTGTTGGTTTTAATACGCATTACTGTGAATTACATGCATGCTTTTTTATGCCGTCCTCAAAAGGAAAAAAAACGTGAAAAAAAAGGCAAACCCGGTCCAAATCAACAAAGTTTGCTAAGTTTGATGTGCCTTGGCGCCTTTCCTATTTCACACAGAAACTTCAAAACAGAAACTTCAAAACTTCGATTTCGTTTTCGTGCCCCCGCAGGGGCGTCTGCGCAAGCAGGCGTTTGGTGTGTAGCGACACCACGGACCCGAGCTAACGGGGGGGTTTCGACCTCCTCCCACGCCTAGCCGTGCGTGGCTTCGCCGTGTCCGGGGAAAAGGGGATCCTGGGGGTTGAGCCGACGCCGGGTGATTGGACCTTTAAGGTCCCCCGGCAGAGGCAACACACCCCTTTGGCCCCGGCTTCACGTAGACGGCACCCCTGGGCTGACCCACCCAGGGGAAATCGGCAGTCGCATTTTCCTGTCTCTCTCTCCCCTCATCTTCGTCTTTCTCTCTCACTTTTGATCTGTCCTGTCTTCTCCTCACTTCTTTTGACTTCCATTTTTCTGGGCGGCAAGGGTTAACCAGGTGTAAATAACCAACCTTGGTTAGATATATTAGGTTATAGCAGCGATGCATGGCTGGCGTCTCCAAGCGTTATCCAACCTTGTAGCGTCCCCTTGTTGGGCTCGGTGGTGGGTGGCCACCATCGCTGCCGAAATTTTCACGTCCTATATGACACATATTGTCCCTTCAACAACTGATCGCTCCCTCAAACGGTGGCGCACCGATGAAACGCTAAACTTATCTCAGCAAGCAGAAACAATCATTTCCCAAATACCATGTCATACACAGTCAACATGAAACTAAGTCAGCACGAGGGATGTCGCCATTCCTCGTTGCGAAATGTCTTAGAGAAACAATTGGAACTGGTTACAAAGTCACAAGAATGGCAGCTGGCGATTTACTCCTAGAAGTACGAGATAAGCAGCAGTACGACAAACTGGCACACCTTGTTGCTTTCGGAAATTTCCCGATCTCTGTGAGCGCACACCGGAGCATGAACAGTGTCAAAGGTGTAGTGTCCGATGAGGACCTGATTGACCTCAGCGAGGAAGAACTACTAGATGGATGGAAAGACTCAAGTGTCACTCATGTCCAACGAATCAAAATAAGGCGCGACAACACCGAAATACTGACCAAGCATTTGATTCTTACTTTTGCCTGCAACACACTACCCGAGAACATTGAAACCGGCTACGTCAAACTCCCTGTAAGGCCTTTCATACCAAACCCGCGGCGATGCTTTAAATGCCAAAGGTTTGGTCACGCGTCTCAGAGCTGCCGAGGACAGCTTACCTGTGGAAAATGCGGAACGACGGGTCATTCTGTTGATGACTGCGCTGGCGATGAAACGCGCTGCGCGAACTGTGAAGGTGATCACCCTGCGTACTCCAGGGCCTGCCCGGCCTGGAAGAAAGAGAAAGAAGTACTCACCGTAAAAGTAAAAGAAAACATAAACGTTCTGCGAAGCACGACAGCGAGTTTCATCGTCATTTCCAGCAAGAACATCTTTTGCCGAAGTGGTGCGATGGGGGGCAGCACCACAGCGGCCTATCGCGGTTGCCCGGACCACGCGCAGCGTGCCGAGGCAAACGGCACCCGCCCCTATGGTAGGAGCAGCGACGGCTGCCCCGCCTACTTTGAATCTGACCACACCGGTGGCCACTACAAGCTCCAGTGCCATTGAGACCAAGGAGAGCACATCGCTCTCCGGCGCGGTGGCGTCCAAGACTTCGTCACACCAGACGAAGTATCCACCTGCCAAGCCAGAGATCCCGGCGACTCCAGAGTCGTCTGGTCTCACGACCACGCCTCGCCAGGCGAGGTCGGAAAAACAAGCCAGCAGCTCGCGTACGCGGGCGTCCAGTGCCTCACACGAGGCAATGGACACAACTCCGGTGCCCTTGGCACCGAATGAGCGGCGTAGCTCCCTGGAGCGCGCCAAGAAAACCAAAAAGCCGATAATGGGGCCCGACGACAGGCCCTGCTACTTGAGCTTTAACTTTCGACCTGAACAACACTCACTTCCTCTATGTACACACAGCACTACCTAACTTCCAATATGGAAGCACAAATTATACAATGGAACGTCAGAGGACTCCTTAGAAATCTCGACGATGTCCAAGAACTTTTACACAAACATACACCAAAGGTGCTGTGTGTACAAGAAACACACTAAAATCCAAACACACCAACTTTCTACGGAGATACATTATTTTCCGGAAGGACCGAGATGACGCTGTGACGTCATCCGGTGGTGTAGCTGTTGTAGTTAATCAAGGAGTAGCTTGCACACACCTACCACTTCGAACGTCCCTTGAGGCAGTGGCTGTTCGAGCAGTTCTTTCGAACAAACTCGTCACCATTTGCTCTCTCTACATACCTCCACACTACCACCTCCAAAAACATGAATTCCAGTCATTAATAGATCAACTTCCAGATCCTTATCTTGTACTTGGGGACTTCAATGCACATAGTGGTCTATGGGGTGACCCTCGCTGCGACGCGCGAGGACGTCTCATTGAACAGTTCTTTTCTCTTCCGGCGCATGCCTCTTGAATAAAAAAGAGCCAACATACTATAGCCTCGCGAACAATACCTACTCGTCCATAGACCTCAGCATCACATCTCCATCACTTCTGCCCCTACTAACATGGAAAGTCATTAATAATCCCTATGGAAGTGACCACTTTCCTATAGTTCTGAGCACCCCAATAGCTAATGAATGTCCTCCACAGGTTCCCAAATGGCAAATTGACAAAGCCGATTGGGAACAGTTTCGTAAAATGGCTCTCTTAAGTTGGACCAACATGCGTGCTTTAAGCATAGATGAAGCTGTAGACTACTTTACAGCTTTTTTGATTGATGCTGCAATGAAGTGTATCCCACAAACAGCTGGACTACCCGGCAAACGACGAGTGCCATGGTGGAACAGTGAGTGTCGAAACGCGCGCAAAAAACAAAATAAAGCATGGAGGCTGCTTCGGGACTCACCGACAGCCGAGAATCTGGACAGTTTTAAAAACATAAAGTCACAAGGCCGGAGAACTCGCCGACAGGCAAGAAGACAAAGTTGGCAGAAATTTTTATCGGGAATTAACTCATATACACAGGAGGCTAAAGTCTGGAACATGGTTAGTAGGGTAGCAGGCCGACAAGCACACTCGCTTCCTCTAGTAAACACACAAGGCGACAGCTTGGAAGACCAGGCGAACTTCCTAGGTGCACACTTCGAACAGGTGTCGAGCTCGTCACACTACACGGAAGCTTTCCAGCGATACAAAACAAGAATCGAAAAAGAGAAACTAGAGCGTAAATCGCAAAACACGAAGCATACAATGAACCTTTCTGCATAGCTGAGCTACAAGCATCGCTTAATTGCTGCAATAATTCCGCCCCAGGCTCCGACCGTATTGTATATGAAATGTTGAAACACCTGCCATCTGAAACACAAAAAACCCTCCTTTCCCTGTATAATGCTGTTTGGTTTTCAAGCGAGATCCCCTCGGCCTGGAAAGAAGCCATTATTATTCCTATTCTAAAACAGGGCAAGGACCCATCCTCCGTTGCGAGCTACAGGCCTATTGCACTAACAAGCTGCCTGTGTAAACTTTTTGAAAAGATGATAAACCGCCCGACTTACACATTTCCTCGAAGCAAACAAATCACTGACCCATACCAGTGCGGTTTTCGAGAGGGTAGATCTACCTCTGATCACCTTATCCGTATCGAGGCACAAATTCGCGGACGCTTTTGTCCACAAGCAATTCTTCCTTTCGGTGTTCCTCGATATGGAAAAGGCCTACGACACCACATGGCGCTTTGGAATATTAAGAGACCTGTCCCACTTAGGTGTACGCGGGAGAATGCTAAATTAATAGAGAGTTACTTGTCCAATCGAACATTCCGTGTTCGAGTGGGCAATGCCTTGTCCCGAATATTTGTCCAGGAAACTTGGAGTGCCGCAAGGTGGGTGTCCTGAGTTGCACACTTTTATTATAAAAATGAATTCCCTACGTCTGTGTATTCCACGGAATATGTTTTATTGCACATATGTCGACGACGTGCAGATCGGTTTAAATCTTGCAACCTTTCAATGTGCGAGCGGCAGGTGCAACTTGGTTTGAACAAGGTAACCAAATGGGCAGACGAGAACGGGTTCAGTCCTTAACCCGCAAAAAAAGTACTTGCGTATTATTCTCAAGAAAGAGAGGCCTCCATCCCGATCCGGACCATGGACTCTGCAGGTCAAGCGGTCTACCTGTGAGAACGGAGCATAAATTCCTCGGCGTAATTCTAGACCGAAACTAAGCTTCATATCACACATAAAGTATATAAAGAACAAGTGCTTAAAAAACCATGAAATTTTTAAAGGTATTGTCACGCACTACGTGGGGTAGTGACATGAAGTGTCTGATGAATCTTTATAAAAGCCTCATACGCACGCGCCTAGAATATGGGGCGATAATATATCAGTCTGCGACACCAAGCGCGTTGAAGATGCTTGACCCTGTCCCACCACTCGGGCATTCGTCTTTCTACAGGGTGCTTTTCGCACCAGCCCCGTGGAAAGCCTCTACGTCGAATCGAACGAGTGGTCGCTCCACCTGCAGCGATCCTACATGTCGTTTCTATACTATCTCAAAGTGAACGCAGACAAGGAACACCCTCACACCCCACAATAAATGATTTATCTAGTTCTGCCCTTTTCGACCACCGTCCTTCGGTGCGACAGCCCTACTCACTTCGTGTGAGGGGCTTAGCTGAGGAAACGGGTGTGCCACTTTCGAACACTGTCTATTGGCTCCCGCCTGCACAACTACCGCCGTGGCGGTGGCAGCTTATAGACTGCGATCTTTCTTTTCATGGAAGTAACGAAACACGCGCCTATTGCACATATCCGTACATACTTCCTTGAACTACACACAAATACACTTGTGCAGAATTCTTTACAGACGCCTCAAAGTCCAAGACCTCTGTGTCTTACGCAGCCGTTGGCCATCCTTTACGGATTCCGGCATTTACACCCTGAATCAAGTATCTTCACGGCAGAAGCTTACGCGATACTTGCGGCCGTTTAAACAATTCAACAATTAAAACTACAAAAGGCAGTTATTTACACAGATTCTCTAAGCGTGGTAAAAGCTTAAAAACTCTGAAGAGACACAAAAACCCCGTCTTTGTCTCGCTGTATTCTCTTTTAAGCACGATGTACGCACTCGAACACATGTCGTAGTGTGCTGGGTGCCAGGGCACCGCGAGATTAAGGCAACGTGATGGCGGACCAGCTAGCAGCATCCGCCCACGAAAACAGTCACAATACATCCTTAGCTATTCCCCCATTAGACCTAAACACTTCCTGAAAAGAAAGCTCAGAGCCTTTTGGCAGACCACATGGGATATGCATACACGAAATAAGCTACACGTTGTCAACCGCATCTGGGTAATTGGCCGCCAGTATCGAAATCACGCCACACAGAAGTTACACTCTGCAGACTTAGGATTGGTCACACATACAGTACACACACACACCTTCTGTCCGGTGGCGAGCCACCTTTGTGTGATAGATGTGGCCAGCCACTCACTGTCCTTCACGTCCTTATCCAGTGCAAGGAACTCGATGCTATCAGAAAAAAGCACTTTTCATTACCCTACCGACAGCAATATCCACTTCATCCTTCAATGTTCATCGGTAGGGACCCGATTTTTACATATCAGTCATGTCTGCTTTTTTTAACGATACAGAGTTTTCCTGTCATATATCAAGTGATCCGTAGCACGGCCTCC